>NC_081765.1:24618707-24918707 GCF_963082965.1 Carassius carassius
AATCTCAACATCATATCAAAGAAATCACATACTGTGCTTTTAAATTATTTGTTCTCAAAATGGGAGATAAAACCACTTGATTAGAACTGTGCTACCTTCCAAATTTGAAGTCTACAACAATATGGACCAAGTACCAAAAGCCATTTAATGTCTAAATTATTGATGCGTTGCCTTGACCTTACTATACTTTTACCACACATAATTTACTCTGGATTCAATTCTCTTAGGCACATAGACGGAAACCACAAACTTGTGAGATGGAGGATGGTGTTCCATGGCTGTGTGGATGGTTTCAGTCGTACCATTATCTACCTCGCTTGTCTAGACAACAACAGAGCCTCTAGTGTTTTATCACTATTCATTACTGGTGTTCAGAACTTTGGAATGCCATCTAGGGTGAGGAGTGATCATGGACTTGAAAACACTGGTGTTGCCCGTTTCATGCTTTACAGGAGAGGATTAAACAGACATAGTGTAATTACTGGCAGGTCTGTGCATAATCAAAGAATTGAGAGGTTATGGGCTGAGCTAAATCGAGTAGTGTCGTTTCAGTTTGTTAATCTTTTCAACTTTATGGAGGAGCATGGTGTGTTAGATTCACTTAATGAGCTCCATTTATTTTGTCTTCATTATATATATTTACCACGAATTCAAAGAAGTGCCACTGAATTTCAGAACCAGTGGAATAACCATGGTCTATCAACACAAGGGGGGCAAACCCCTCTTCAGCTGTGGCAAAGGGGCATAGTCAGCAATGCAGGAATTCATAACCCAGGTATGAATGGTATTTATGACACAGGCAGTGGTTCTCTTACGAGAGCTCTCTCGTACTGCGTCTTAGCTAAGACGCTACGGGAAAAGTCTCTTTTCACGAAATACTGAAGCAAAAAATTATCCTTAATTTTGTATTTTTGTAAAGCGCATTTGCAGCAGTACACAGCCATAGGCGAGACGGCTCGCTCGCTCACTGGCTTGTTCTGCGGCAACTGCACAGCCTATCGAGCGCAGGCTGATGCAACATCAGACCAATAAGGGCGCTTCGCGCCCTTCTTGCCACTTCCCGCCGAAACGGGTGTGGCCCAACCTATAAAAGGAGCTCGAAAAGGCTGACTCACCTGATTTTTCATCTCTTCAGCGAAGCTCACGCATCGCTGGATCACGAGGAAGCAAGCGCCGTCTGGAAGAGCACATCAGCAGGACGAGCCATCCTGAAGCCGCTGGCACCGCCGCCTTCCACTGCCGTTCCTGCTGCGCTATCCGGCGCCCATATCCTTTATAATCCTTGTTCTGTCATAATCTGTGTGTGTGTTCGCCCTGCGACGCACGTTCACAAAAGAGCTGCGTCTTTTTAAAGATGCCTTCGTGCGGCTCGTGCAGAACCCCGCTCAGCGAAGGAGATCGTCATGTCATCTGCGTCTCCTGTCTGGGTGAAGACCATGCAGCGCTCGCGCTCGCTGATGGAGGATGTCCTCATTGCGAGCTGATGCCTATGGTGACTCTGAGGACTCGCCTGGCATACTTCTCGAAGCCTGCATCATCCGCTGCGCCGCAGCGCCGTAAGAAGCGCCGCTCGCAGCGCCTACCAGAACCGCCTCCAGCTCGGCCGAGCTCGCCGGTTCCCTCCGCTTCGCCGGTCTCCCCTGCATCGCTTCCCGATGCTCAGTGTCCGCTGCTTGCCGACGCGTCATCGGAGGAAGTGGATCTCAGGCCCGCGTCGGAGGAAGAAGACACGTGCTCTCTGCTGGCTTCGGGCAGTGAGGGTTGGACGAGCTCCGTGGATCTCGCGCCAGCTGCTCAGAGGCCCAGCAGACGGGGGGATATCGATAAGGAGCTGATGCGTGTACTCTCGTTGGCCGCGGCGAGCCTCGGCCTCGAGTGGTCTGCACCAGCGCCCCCTTCACGTTCCCGGCTGGATGGTAGCTATCTTCCGGATGAGCGCTCTTCCTCAAGCTCAAAACACGCCCCTTTTCTTCCTGAGCTTCACGAAGAAGTGGCGAAGGCTTGGGACGCTCCATTCTCGGCGAGAATCCGCTCATCTGTTTCGCCAGCATTCTCCACACTGGACGGTGCTAAGAACAGAGGCTACCTGTCACTTCCGCCGGTGGAACAGGCTATAGCAGCGCACCTTTGCCCGCCCTCTGCTGGACGGCGGACTAAGGCGGCGTTGCCATTCAAAGCCTGCCGCATGACGTCATCGCTGCTCACACGGATATTCTCTGCTGCTGGGCAGGCTGCGTCTGCGTTACACACCATGGCGACGCTACAGATTTTCCAGGGCGATCTTCTCCGCAAGCTGGATGAGATGGGACCTGAAGCGAACTGTCTCGCGGATCTGAGGAGTGCTTCGGATCTCTCCCTCCGCGCTGCTAAGTCCGCTGCACAGGCCATGGGACGGGTTATGGCTTCCGCTACGGTGGCTGAGAGGCATTTGTGGCTGACGCTTTCTGACATCAAGGAGTCTGAGCGCGCTGCGTTTCTTGACGCTCCGCTAACTCCTACCGGCCTCTTTGGATCTTCCGTCAACGAGTTTGTGGAGAGATTCGCCGAGGACCAGAAAGCTTCACAGGCGTTCAAGCACTTCTTGCCGAAGCGCTCCAGTTCTGCAGCTAGCCGCTCTAGACCGGCCCCACAGAGCTCTCAGTCACGCCCACCGCCTCCTGCTGCGCCATCACGACAGCGTCAGCAACGCAGCTCGGGACCCCGTTCTCGCTCTTCGAGCCGTCGCCCCGCGCCGCGGGAGCCGCGGCAGAGGATTGCGGTGAAGCCAGAAGCCCCGAAAGCATCCTAGCACTGCTGGGAAAGCGCCGGTGTTCGAGTTCCGCTGCGGCCGAGCTCTCACCCAAGCGCGCCGCTGTTGCAGTTCCAAGAGTTGCGACTGCCTCAGTGTTTTCTGCAATGAGCAAGCCTGCACGAGTGCCCGCTTGCCTGCACACAAAAGCCGTTATCACGGCTACCCAGATGTTTCACAAAAACAGCGTTTTTTCTGGTGTCCCGGCCACGGCCGATGGTGCTATAAATGTTGTGACGATGCCCACTCCTCAGTGCCCATCTCCACATGTAAGCACAGCCCTACACACAGGGCCTGCGCTCATAATGTCGACTCAAGTCGGTCGCGCACACTACATAGTAAACGTGCCCACCCCTCAGTGCCCACAATTACTATGTCACACGCGTCATGCGGTTTCTGTAAAAACGAAACCCGTGCACGCTCGTCCGGCCACGGCCGATGGTGCTTTAAATGCAGTGACGATGCCCACTACCCAGTGCCCATCCCCACATGTAAGCACAGCCCTGCACACAGGGCGGGCGCACATAAGATCGACACAGATCGGTCGAGCGCGCCGCATAGTAAACGTGCCCACTTCCCAGTGCCCACATACACTATGTCACTTACGGCGCGGGGCTTCTGTAAAAACGAGGCCCGTGCACGTACATTCTGCACAGGCAGACGGCGAGTTGGAAGTGGTAAAAGTGCACACATGCAACCCACGGTTACTCGCAGATATATTGAGTCCCACGGGACCCGCTCAGCCTCCCTCCAGTCGGTTAAGCGCCGGAACGGGGTCGAGGATGAGCGATCTGCCCGCTGTGATCAGCGCGCTCCCCGCCTCAGATGCGCAGCACACTCGAGCGCCGCCGTTGCCCAGTCAACGGAGCGCGTGTCACATCCAGCCCTTAGCCATTCATGCGAATGCATGGTCAGCGCTTCCAGGGGTTTCGGATTGGGTGCTAGGCATTATAAAGAGAGGCTACTCGCTACAGTTTTCTCGACGCCCACCGCGCTTCTCAGCGCGCGTCGAAACTACGGTCAAAACAGAAGTAGCACACATACTTCGGGCCGAAATATCGAAACTGTTGAGCAAAGGGGCTGTAGAGCCTGTGTCTCAAGCTCAAAGCGAGGGGGGGCTGTACAGCAGATACTTTCTGGTGCCCAAGAGAGACGGGGGTCTCAGGCCCATACTGGATCTAAGGCAGCTGAACAAGGCATTGATGAAACGCAGTTTCAAAATGCTCACGACCAGGAAGCTCCTCGCGCAGATTCGCGGAGGGGACTGGTTTATGTCAATAGATCTGAAGGACGCGTATTTTCAAATACAGATAGCGTCAAACCACAGGCGGTTTTTGAGATTCGCCTTCGAGGGCCAGGCATACCAGTTTGCAGTCCTGCCATTCGGCTTGTCCGTAGCTCCTCGTACGTTTACGAGGTGCATGGATGCAGCGCTCGCTCCTCTCAGACTCAGAGGCATACGAGTGCTGAATTATTTGGACGACTGGCTAGTTCTGGCCCAATCACGAGCGGAGCTCGTGAACCACAGGGCTGTTTTACTCGATCACCTCGAGAAGCTCGGCCTCAGTGTCAATTGGGCGAAGAGTTCGCTGAACCCCAGTCAGACGATCCTGTTTCTGGGTATAGTTCTGGACTCGTGTTCCATGACGGCGCGACTGTCACCACAGCGCACGATGGGCATTCAGCGCGCAGCGAGTTCTTTCCGCTGCGGCGCGACTGTGTCGCTCAAACACTGTCAAAGGATGCTGGGTCTCATGGCCTCAGCATCTCCGGTTCTGCGGCTGGGCCTGCTCCGCATGCGCCCCCTGCAGTTCTGGCTGAAGGCTCGGGTGCCGCGCAGAGCGTGGGCGTCTGGCCGGCTGCATTTCAAGGTCGATCAGAGCTGCGTTGCGGCTCTAGCACCTTGGACAGCGAACGGCTGGTACCGATCAGGTGTAAGCCTGGGGACTTCCCCGAGTGTGAAAATGGTGTCGACGGACGCCTCCACTTCGGGATGGGGAGCGCTGCTCGAAGGCAGACCGTCCTTTGGCCTATGGTCAGAACGGGAAAAGCTCCATCATATCAACTGCCTGGAAATGCTGGCAGTGGAGAATGCGCTGACGCGCTTTTGTCCCCATATCAAGGATCACCACGTCGTAGTCCGTTCGGACAACATGTCCGTGGTGTCCTACATAAATCGCCAGGGCGGTCTCGGGTCCCGAAACCTGTACAGGCTGACGGAACGCCTCCTGATTTGGGCTCAGCGCAACGTGCGCTCGCTGAGAGCGGTGCATGTGCCTGGACTGCAGAATCTGGGTCCAGACAGGCTGTCCAGAGGCAATGTCCCTACGGGCGAATGGTCTCTACACCCGCAAACAGTTCGGCTGTTGTGGGAGAGATTTGGCAAGGCGGAGGTGGACCTCTTTGCGTCCCACGAAAACGCTCACTGCCCCGCATTCTTTTCCAAGAACGAAAGCGCGCTGTCACGGAAATGGCCGTGCTGCCCGCTTTATGCGTTCCCTCCCGTCTCCCTCCTTCCGCAGGTGATAGAACGGGTGAGAGAAACGAGATGTTTAATACTGCTTGTGGCACCTCTTTGGAAGAACCAACCATGGTTCCCAGATTTGATGCAATTAGCGGATGTCGCCCCATGGCCGGTACCGTTGAGGAGAGATCTCCTCTCGCAGGCCAGGGGCTCGATTTGGCACCCTCAACCGGAGTTGTGGTCCCTCCATGTATGGGCACTCAACGGTTACCCGCTGATCTCGCAGTGGGAGTGCTAAATACCATCACTCAGGCTAGAGCTCCGTCGACACGACGTCTGTATGCCTCGAAGTGGTCGGTGTTCTCCAGCTGGTGCACAGCTCGAGGTTATTCACCCCTTAGTTGTGAGGTGACGGAGGTCCTCTCCTTCCTACAGGAGCTGTTGGATAAGGGCAGAGCCCCATCCACGCTCAAAGTTTATGTGGCGGCCATCGCGGCGTTTTCTGAAACGGCGTCCGGTCAGTCAATAGGAAGGAACGATTTAGTCATCCGGTTCCTCAGAGGAGCTAGGAGGCTGAATCCTCCCAGGCCTCCGTCAGTCCCTATGTGGGACCTCGCGGCGGTTTTGGAGGCCTTGAAGGGTCCCCCTTTTGAGCCTATCCAATCGGTTAGCCTTCAGCATCTGTCGTTCAAGACAGTATTCTTGTTGGCTCTCGCTTCTGTGAAGCGTGTGGGTGATTTGCACGCGCTCTCGGTGAGCCAGTCGTGCTTGGAGTTTGGGCCCAATGACTCAAGGGTCATACTCAAACCTAGGCACGGTTATGTGCCGAAATCCCTCAACACACCGTTTCGGGCTCAGGTTATTGCCCTGTCCGCCCTGCCGGTGTCAGGGGAGGATGGAGACTCGAGTCTTCTTTGCCCTGTCAGGGTTTTAAGAGCTTATGTGTCTCGCTCTGCTGCCTTTAGGCAGACGGAGCAGCTATTTGTCTCATTCGGTGGACGTTCCAAAGGAATGGCTGTTTCGAGACAGACTCTATCCAGATGGATAGTTGACGCCATAGCGTTAGCTTACGCTTCCAGGGGCCTTCAGTGCCCGTTGGGCGTCAGAGCACACTCCACAAGAGGCGTCGCCTCATCGTGGGCGTGGTCTACTGGGATCTCCTTGCAGGATATATGTATGGCGGCGGGTTGGGCCTCGCCGTCTACATTTATCAGGTTCTATAACCTGGAGGTTCCCGCCTTGCAAGCAAGGCTGCTGTCGGTATAGAAGAATCAGGGCCCTGAGGGGAATTCTGAATTCATGAGCGCTAGACGCTGCCGACTGTTATATGGGCAGTATTGCGTAAGACCCGCATTGCCACATTGGTCAGGCCTTGCCTCGGCTGTGTGATGTCATATTGCCGCATCTACGGATGCTGCTAGGTATGGGACGGAGGGTTTTTTCCCCCTTTTTCTGTCCCGGACTCTCTGTGAGTCCCTCAGGTGACTGTGCACTGTATATCCTGGGCGTTGCTTCAGGTTTATCGGTGTGTGATCCCTGCGCGCACGGCGTTTTACATCGGGTTCCCGTAGCGTCTTAGCTAAGACGCAGTACGAGAGAGCTCTCGTAAGAGAACGTACTCGGTTACTAAACGTAACCTCGGTTCTCTCTAGAAGAGCGAACGAGTACTGCGTTCTCTGCCGTGCGTACGATTCACTCTGGTTCGCTTCGGCGATGAAATAAATCAGGTGAGTCAGCCTTTTCGAGCTCCTTTTATAGGTTGGGCCACACCCGTTTCGGCGGGAAGTGGCAAGAAGGGCGCGAAGCGCCCTTATTGGTCTGATGTTGCATCAGCCTGCGCTCGATAGGCTGTGCAGTTGCCGCAGAACAAGCCAGTGAGCGAGCGAGCCGTCTCGCCTATGGCTGTGTACTGCTGCAAATGCGCTTTACAAAAATACAAAATTAAGGATAATTTTTTGCTTCAGTATTTCGTGAAAAGAGACTTTTCCCGTAGCGTCTTAGCTAAGACGCAGTACTCGTTCGCTCTTCTAGAGAGAACCGAGGTTACGTTTAGTAACCGAGTACGTTTTGGTAATGATGACAACACATCACTCTCAGACTTACAGACAAATAATAACGTTGTTGTTCCATCAATTAACATTACCCTCAGTGACACAACAATTCATACACTTCAGCAGACATTTGATCCATTTGTAGATGATGGAAATCATGGTATAGATTTGTTTTGCAACCTTGTGCAATTTCTAGAAGTAAGGCATTCCTAAAATAATTTACAAAAAAGGGAACCAAAAACCCCTCTCTACAGATATTTTTGATTTGATAAATAGACTGAGCACATTAAACAAAATAATATTTACTTGCCGTAGTTGTGTAATGCACAGAAAAGCTAACACATTGCCATGCTCTGTGATGTTTAAAAGTTTAAGTTTAAAACACTTATTGTAATAGCTTTAGGTTTATAGTTTGTTTTTTTCTATATGGGATGAGACCTTTATCAATGTGATTCTGTGAGCTTAAAGCTCTATGTTAACATTTTACATCCATGTGTCTGTATAAGTTCTAAAAAAAAAAAAAACTGATAAAAAGTAATGAAACTGTTAAACCATTTTATTAACGTGTTTGGCTGTGGAGCAAATTCATTTGATGTCCTTTGTTAAACAGGATAACTAACAACATCAACATTCATATTACAACAGTATAATCTGCAGGAGACATGCATTGCACATATATAAAAAAAAAAGAAAAAAAGTAAAATGCTGCATTACTGTCAACAAAATAATGCCAGTGTGCAGATTGTTTATAGAAAACAATGCCCAGTGCATCTTACCAATAGTTAATGAGATTAGTTTTTTTGTGAGTCAATTTAGCATAATTGCACAGTAAAAGGTAGCCAGACTTTCATAGCAAAAATAAAACCTGTGTTCGTTGGTGCATGAATTATCCATGCAAAATGGTCACATGCATGCAGTCAAAAATATCAAGCTCCAAAACAAAATTACTGAAATGCAAAGCAAAATGGTAGAAAAGTAAAACATCAAAAGTTGATCAAGAGACATGGTGAACAACAGTGAAACAATGTCATCTGTGAACTTATTGAAAATATGCTCCTGTAAATTGTTAGTTGTCAAAATTACTGGCAACATTAAACTTTAACTTTTCATTTTTCGAAAAAATATATTTTTCAACGAAGTGCAATATTCACCCTCGAAACATGAGTCAAGAACTGTTTTGAAATCATTTAAAATGCTGACATTTATCTGTATGAACTTGATCTTTAAACATAATACTGAGACGGAGGTCTGTCCATTAAAGGGTTAGTTCACCCAAAAATGAAAATTCTGTCATTAATGACTCGCCCTCATGTCATTCCAAACCTGTAAGACCTTCATTCATCTTCAGAACACACTTTAAGATATTTTAGATTTAGTCCGAGAGCTTTCTGTCCCTCCATTGAAAATGTATGTATGGTATACTGTCCATGTCCAGAAAGGTACTTTGATGATGTTTTTATTACCTTTCTGGACATGGACAGTATACCGTACATACATTTTCAATGGACGGTCAGAAAGCTCTCGGACTAAATCTAAAATATCTTAAACTGTGTTCCGAAGATGAACGGAGGTCTTACGGGTTTGGAACAACATGAGGGTGAGTCATTAATGACAGAATTTTCATTTTTGGGTGAACTAACCCTTTAATTATTTTATGCCAAAACCATGGGTATTTCCCAATGCAAAGTCCATGTTTTCCTGAAAGTCTCTGTAGGTGGTGTGCAGTGGTAATTTTAAACAATTGATGCAGGTGTTTGCAATAGGCAGTTTAGAGGTGCTTTCTGCATCATGCTCTCGGTGAAGAAATTCAACTGAAGGTTGTGGAAAGAAGCCAATTGGTGGAACAGTATTGGCTCCAGTGGCAAAGGCAAGAATTGTTTCCAGCTTCTGTGTTCCTTCTTGATCTAGAGAAAAAACAACATCAGAAATTCAGATTTAAAACAAAAAAAAAAACCTACATGCATCAGTAATCTTAGTCCCTTGCATGTAGTCAATTTTATCCCTTGAAACTCACCTTTGCTCTATTTAAAGGGTTAGTTCACCGAAAAATGAAAATTCTGTCATTAATGACTCACCCTCATGTTGTTCCAAACCCGTAAGACCTCCGTTCATCTTCGGAACACATTTTAAGATATTTTAGATTTAGTCCGAGAGCGTTCTGTCCCTCCATTGAAAATGTATGTACGGTATGCGGTCCATGTCCAGAAAGGTAATAAAAACATCATCAAAGTAATCCATGTGACATCAGAGGGTCCGTTAGAATTTGTTGAAGCATCGAAAATACATTTTGGTCCAAAAATGACGACTTTATTCAGCATTGTCTTCTCTTCCGGGTCTGTTGTGAGCGCGTTCCCGACCCTGCAGTGGCACTGTTGACGTACGACGCTGCTGAAATGTTTTCTGGTGCGCCCAATAACAAAGATAACATCAGCAGCATCGTACGTCAATTGTCACAGCAGTCACACTCACAACAGACCCGGAAGAGAAGACAATGCTGAATAAAGTTGTGATTTTTGTTATTTTTGAACCAAAATGTATTTTCGATGCTTCAACAAATTCTAACTGACCCTTTGATGTCACATGGACTACTTTGATGATGTTTTTATTACCTTTCTGGTCATGGACAGTATACCGTACATACATTTTCAATGTAGGGACAGAAAGCTCTCGGACTAAATCTAAAATATCTTAAACTGTGTTTTGAAGATGAACGGAGGTCTTACAGGTTTGGAACGACATGAGGGTGAGTCATTAATGACATAATTTTCATTTTTCAGTGAACTAACCCTTTAATATACGCAGATCATTAAATATTAAAATTAGCCCAGCCTGCATTTGCTCATTACAGTTCAGAGATCCACTCGGTCAACTTAGGTCAACGCTGTACAGTCGTGGCCAAAGTTTTGAGAATTACATAAATATTAGTTTTCAAAACGTTTGCTGCTAAACTGCTTTTAGATCTTTGTTTCAGTTGTTTCTGTGATGTACTGAAAAATAATTACAAGTACTTCATACGTTTCAAAGGCTTTTATCGACAATTACATGACATTTATGCAAAGAGTCAGTATTTGCAGTGTTGGCCCTTCTTTTTCAGGACCTCTGCAATTCGACTGGGCATGCTCTCAATCAACTTCTGGGCCAAATCCTGACTGATAGCAAGCCATTCTTTCATAATAACTTCTTGGAGTTTGTCAGAATTAGTGGGTTTTTGTTTATCCACCCGCCTCTTGAAGATTGACCCCAAGTTCTTAATGGGATTAAGATCTGGGGAGTTTCCAGGCCATGGACCCAAAATTTCAACATTCTGGTCCCCGAGCCACTTAGTTATCACTTTTGCCTTATGGCACGGTGCTCCATCGTGCTGGAAAAGGCATTGTTTTTCACCAATTGGATTGTTGGAAGAAGTTGCTGTTGGAAGGTGTTTTGGTACCATTCTTTATTCATGGCTGTGTTTTTGGGCAGAATTGTGAGTGAGCCCACTCCCTTGGATGAGAAGCAACCCCACACATGAATGGTGTCAGGATGCTTTACTGTTGGCATGACACAGGACTGATGGTAGCGCTCACCTTCTCTTCTCCGGACAAGCCTTTTTCCAGATGCCCCAAACAATCGGAAAAGGGCTTCACCTGAGAATATGACTTTGCCCCAGTCCTCAGCAGTCCATTCACTATACTTTTCTGCAGAAGATTAATCTGTCCCTATTGTTTTTTTGGAGAGAAGTGGCTTCTTTGCTGCCCTTCTTGACACCAGACCATCTTCCAAAAGTCTTGGCCTCACTGTGCGTGCAGATGCGCTCACACCTGCCTGCTGCCATTCCTGGGCAAGCTCTGCACTGGTGGCACTCCGATCCCGCAGCTGAATCCTCTTTAGGAGAATCCTCTTGGATGCCCTGAAACCTTCTTTACAAGAATTGAACCTCTTTCCTTGAAGTTCTTGATGATCCTATAAATTGATGATTTAGGTGCAATCTTAGTAGCTACAATATCCTTGCCTGTGAAGCCATTTTTATGCAACGCAATGATGGCTGCACGCGTTTCTTTGCAGGTCACCATGGTTAACAATGGAAGAACAATGATTTCAAGCATCACCCTCCTTGTAACATGTCAAGTCTGCCATTCTAACCCAATCAGCCTGACATAATGATCTCCAGCCTTGTGCTCGTCAACATTCTCACCTGAGTTAACAAGACGATTACTGAAATGATCTCAGCAGGTCCTTTAATGACAGCAATGAAATGCAGTGGAAAGGTTTTTTTGGGATTAAGTTCATTTTCATGGCAAAGAAGGACTATGCAATTCATTTGATCACTCTTCATAACATTCTGGAGTATATGCAAATTGCTATTATAAAAACTTAAGCAGTAACTTTTCCAATTTCCAATATTTATGTAATTCTCAAAACTTTTGGCCACGACTGTACAATGGCATCACAATCTCAAACCGTGTATTAAAACTGTCTTTAAATCACTGCAGTTTTAAAGATAGAATACTAAATTTGCACATGGTTTGTCTTAAAGCAAATTAAAAACATCAGACAGACATAAACAACATTTATGATTGATTTTCATCACAGGGGGCCTTTAACTGATTTACAAATGACAAGATGCAGTGCACTATCAATTTCAAGTGAGAAGATATTTCAGTGTATGCATGAAATGCTTAAAACTTTTACCTTCTGCATCTGTAAGGTAGTCTCTCCAGAAAGGAACAACAACTTCTTCAGTATGCCTTCTATTGCTGCCAACTGGAGATAGGCGAATGGTAAAGAGGTTATCAACCAGATCAGCTGTGAGGGTTGTAGGAGACCAGCATAGAAGGGGGCGAAAACTCTCTGGGTGAGCTTGTATTTTGTCCAGCACACCAAGTGTTTTCAGTCCATCCCGAAATCTTAGTAAAAATCAGTTAAAGTTGATTCAGTAAAAGTGTTTTGATTGGTTACTTAAGTTTCAACAAAAAAAATTGTGTGTGTCTTTTATGTCTTCATGTGGCATATATGAATTATAACTATAAACCCCATAACCCTATAATAACCTATAACCCTATTAAACTATGCTATCTACTGTACTTCAGGTTAGTTACAACAGTAAAGTATGCATGTCAAATTCATATTTTCTAGTGACACCCATGAACACTTTGCTAATTCGTGTGCATAGTATAGGACATTAAATACTTCAACAGAAATGGTCCATAGAAAACCTTGAACACAGTTTGCATGGATTTCAGATCCTTATTGTAGAATCAAAAAACTGAGGATACCTCTCAAAAGGACCACGCACTCTGTGTATCACTTGGAACATCAGGATGTCATCTACAAGCTGATTCTTGTCTTTCATCCTCCGCAGCGGCCTCAGGCAGCCAGCAGTGGCCAAATACTCCTCAAGTGGCTCAGTTGATGCTAGCAGCTCTTCAAATGATTTACTCTCAGTGATCTACCAATAGATGTAATAAACAACAACAGTTTAAAGTGCCCTAATTAAATATCTAGTGTAGAAATAGACAAATAAACCATGACATGTTGTAAAACTAAGAAAAAAATATTACCCTTTTAATTTTTTCATGCAGGTCTTTATCTGCAATATCTTCTAAACCTGGCTTAGCCAATTCTGGGCCATCAACAAGGGAAGAGAACAGAGTTGGGGACAGAAAGCCTGGCGGAGGACCGCCGTGTACAAGGCTTACTGCTATAGCTCTGCCTGCAATGAAGTACCTGTCCTCTCTCATGGCTAGTGAAAATGAAATTATATATATATGTGACTGTGCATGCATACAAAGATTTTACATATACCAGTACCATCATATAAAATATAGTAATTGTTTTATGTAATAAATAATCAATGCATTACCAGTACTGTCAAGGGCCAAGTTCATTTTATCTTCGTCTCCCTCAAACATTGAAGATTGCAGCAAAGCCTCTATTAGAAGTCTTAGAAATTCTCTTCTCGGTCCATCTAAGTCCACAGCCTCCTCAGGTATGCCCATATCATCAGAAAACCTGACAGAAATAGTGTGACATGGATCGTATGTTCCTCGTTTAAAACCTCTGATGGCTCCATCCAGGACTGTGTATCGGTTAATATTAAACTTGCATTTCTTCTGATGGTTGATTTTTTTTGCAAGATCTTGCAAAATATATTTCGCTGGCACTGGACATCCTGTGGCCTGTCTAAAACAAATGAGAATAATATAAGTTACAATGCTTGCTACTTTTAAGAGAGTGGTATTATGTTTTGTTCAAGCTCATTGACAATTTTGAACAATCTGCACAACATCTGTTGATATTAATGGGCAATATGCACATCATATGCATATAAATGAGCAGGTAAGGGACCCCTTCACTACATTCAATACAGACCTGTAAACTAATCAAACAATCAGAAAAATATATAAATAAGCAATGACATCAAAACTGTATCTTTGATATTGGCTACTGTAAAACAACTGCATTTTGACTAACCTTTCACTCTGCAGGCTTGCTAGTATGGCCTGGTTTAACTCCTCATCATCAGAAGACATGTCAGAGAGTGCAGACATTACTGAAAGGTAGCTATCATAGTTCCCTGATTGATGGTGTGTTGAGGTAGAGGCTAATGCGAAACTACTGCTCTGGTTGGGTGAGCTTAAGAAACTTTGGCCAGTAAGATCCACCAGAGGCGGATTAACTGAAATAGTTCCTCTAAATGATGAGGTAATAGGCTGACTGGTGGAAGGGCAGATTTCCAGTGAGCACACTGGCAGTTGACTAGACAAATAGCTTGTCGAATTGCTGCTGTGGTTGGGTGAGTTACTTCTTTGATTGGTCAAGGCAGGAGTTTGAGAGAATAATGCACCAGACACATGTGATGAGGCAAAAGGTTGAACTTCAAGAGTACAGTTCGGTGGGGAGCCAGAGGCCATTAGACTGGTGAAACTGTCAGAGTGTCTATTTTGTGTTAAAGATGAGGAGCGCAGCTGCCTCGCTGAACCACTGTTTTCCTCACAGTTGCTTTCTTCACTGCAATAGCCTGTAATATCATCCTTGGAAATACATCAAAAAAACTTTTTCAGATACAGTATGCTAAATTTCGACAGTAATCTGAACAGTATCTGGAACCACTAGGATTTCTGATTATATTTTTAACAATTACTTTTGCTGTCCTCTTCTATTCTAAGATCTCAGTTAGTTCAATTTCCTTTATTTTAATTAACAGGCATTGTAACACTGCTCTAGTCTATTTGAGTAAAACAAATTACATAGTTCCTCAAAATGTTCATAGCTACAAAGCAGAAATTAAATAATAACAAGAAACGATACAACACAGCTCAGAGATAAGTAAAAAATTTAATCTGCATGCATGATTATGCACCAATTAAAGGTTATTGTTATTACAATGCTCTGCAGGTCAATTCAAATGTGATGTAACCTACCAAAATTGGCTTTGATGGTCTAATGTACAGGGCTTTTGATTTATATACTTTATGTATGAGACTCGCATCCAGCTCCTGTCCAGCACGCAGTTTGGGTGTAATCAATTTGTGGCCACATGCCATCAGAAACTCTATGCTGTAAAACAGTGGTTAAAATTTAATTCAACTTTCACCAATGGAAATGACATAACCTTTAAATAATTTATGATAGAATAATTATCCCAGTGTCACAATATAATAAAGTACATGTTGTTACCTCACATTAGCAGAGAGCTTTTCTCCAAAGGCATCCCTTATTTGTTCAGTGACAGTCCTATGGTCCCAGGATTTCTGGAATTCAAATCCATTCAATATATGTCCTTGTTCATGTAACTGTTGCTTTATGCGATGCTTGACAACAACACTGCTTGATGGCGTTGGAAGAAGGATGACATCTTTGTTGAATGTATCGTGGAACTGTGTTTTGGCCCTAGAAAACAAAGCCAATATTATATTTGGTATTTATTTATCCATTATTGCAATCATGAATCAAGTTAATCAAACCATAAAACATGACCATTTAGGATATATGTATTTTTATATTCCTATCACAGCTCTTTTAATAAAGTGGGTGGTGATCATTCATTTCATTATTAATGCCCTTTAACACTACACTAAAACTGGTCAGAGTACATCTAATCATCCTTTAAAATAACTGCTGATTAAAGCTGATGGAGGAACAAAAACACAGAACTAGAAAGCGGAAAATGTTGTCCTACAGTGAACAACAATATATATATATACATACACATACATATATATATATATCATTTCTATTACGGATATAGTTTTGAGAACATTATCAAACAGTATTGACCGCTATGCCAAAGTGTGTTGCAAGATTAGCAAACGTAACGTACATTTTACGAGTTTGTAGTTTGTTTACGTTAACTTACATGCCGTGTAATCGCGTACTGTAACGTTACACACGGTAAACAGTTTTGGCCTATGAACTTACGTTTAACGGCACTGTTAAGTTGTAAATGTACGTTGTTCTTACCTTTTCCTTGACCGGGAGCTCCAGCTGCCGAAGTGTTTTTGAGTCTGATATCGCATAGATTGCCGCAATCCTCCAGTTTGGCCTTGAGTAACGTTAGCAGCTTGACCTGCCAAAGCACCGACTGAGCTGCCAGGCCTGAAAAGTGTCCTCATCTCACTTTCCACCGTGCTGTATGTAGTACTACGTGCAGATGAGCCTGTATTTGGTCGCTCAAGGGACGAGGCCAAAGATGTAACCGTTTCAGGAGATGATAAAATATTTCTTAAAACCCCAATAGCTTGCTGAAGTGCTCCAGCGGCTGCCTCATCTACCTCAGCCATGCTGATCGCTAACTGTCCCGGTGATCCTGATCGCGCCTAACCTGCCTTCCGTTTCCACTAAACGCCTTCCGTTTTAACTAAACGCCTTCCGTTTCCACTATACTCTCTCTCACACATACATACATTCTTCTCTTACATACACATATTTTCTTCAGGCATACATACATTCTATATATATATATATATGTATGTGAAAGGAGTATGTAAGTGTGTGAGAGTAGAAATATATGTATGTGAAAGGAAAATGTAAGTGTGTGTGTGTGAGTAGAAATATATGTATGTGAAAGGAGAATATAGGTGTGTGTGAGAGTAGAAATATATGTATGTGAAAGGAAAATGTAGGTGTGTGACAGTAGAAATATATGTATGTGAAAGGAGAATATAGGTGTGTGTGAGAGTAGAAATATATGTATGTGAAAGGAAAATGTAAGTGTGTGAGAGTAGAAATATATGTATGTGAAAGGAGAATATAGGTGTGTGTGAGAGTAGAAATATATGTATGTGAAAGGAAAGTGTAGGTGTGTGAGAGTAGAAATATATGTATGTGAAAGGAGAATATAGGTGTGTGAGAGTAGAAATATATGTATGTGAAAGGAAAATGTAAGTGTGTGAGAGTAGAAATATATGTATGTGAAAGGAAAATGTAAGTGTGTGAGAGTAGAAATATATGTATGTGAAAGGAGAATATAGGTGTGTGTGAGGGTAGAAATATATGTATGTGAAAGGAAAATGTAAGTGTGTGAGAGTAGAAATATATGTATGTGAAAGGAGAATATAGGTGTGTGTGAGGGTAGAAATATATGTATGTGAAAGGAAAATGTAAGTGTGTGAGAGTAGAAATATATGTATGTGAAAGGAAAATGTAAGTGTGTGAGAGTAGAAATATATGTATGTGAAAGGAAAATGTAAGTGTGTGAGAGTAGAAATATATGTATGTGAAAGGAAAATGTAAGTGTGTGAGAGTGCCAGAATGAATTATGGCTTGTACGGCCCCTCATAGCATTATGAAGGTTTTCCATGGCAATGCAAGGCAATTTTAGCACATTTTATACACTTTTATACACCATTGTTTTTCAAAGTGCTTTACATAAAAAAGACAAATTAAAATAAATAAATCACAACAATAAAACAAGGAATTTAAAAACATTGAAAATGATTTAGAAATTGATTTAAAAGTTTTAAAATGAATTTAAAACGATAAAGAATAGAAAATGATTATACATAAAATATAGTGCAATCAGTTCGGACATTGCACAGTGCTCACTCAATAAATGCACAGCTGAATAAATGAGATTTGAGTCTGCATTTAAATGTGATTAATGTTTTAGCATATCTGATCTCTTCTGGAAGCTGATTCCTACTGCGGGCGGCATAATAACTAAAAGTAGACTCCACTTGTTTTGTGTGAACCCTTGGTATTTCTAACTGACTCGATCCTAATGATCTGAGTGGTCTGTTAGGTTTATATTCAGTGAACATATCTGCTATGTATTTAGGTCCTAGGCCACTGAGTGATTTATAAATGAGTAAAAGTACTTTAAAATAAATCCTAAATCTAACTGGAAGCCAGTGTAAGGACCTGAGGACTGGTGTGATATGCTCAGATTTTCTGGTTTTAGTCAGAATTCTGGCAGCAGCGTTCTGGATGAGCTGCAGCTGTCTAATGGTCTTCTTGGGAAGGCCGGTGAGGAGACCATTACAATAGTCTACTCTGCTGGTGATTAAAGACATGAACAAGTTTCTCGAAGTCTGAAAACAAAACATCTAATTATTGTAATGTTTTTAGATGATAGTATGCTGATTTAGCTACTGCTTTGACATGACTACTGAAACTAAGGTCTGTCTCCAGAGTTACACCAAGATTCGGGACTTGATTTTTAGCTGTTAGACCCCTAGAGTCAAGGTATGCAAAAACCTTGAACTTCATCTTTGTTTCCAAATTTAATGACTTCAGTTTTTTCCTTGTGTAAGTGAAGAAAATTCTGGCAATTTGGTTCTTTCTTATTATTTGACTTAGTGGAAGCATATACAGGCTAAACAAGAGCGGTGTAAGAATTGAGCCTTGTGGGACTCCACTATATGGTAAGTCATTTGATCAGATCCATTCATTCATTCATTAGTTCATTTGTTCATTCATTCATTCAAAATTAGATAAAACTCTAAATATTGTATTTACAAGATGATAAATGGACATAGTAAATTAAATACAAACAAGACATGATCTGATCATGTGACAAACATTTCGGTAATGTGGTTATCATTGCATAGCATTACCGTTTTATATATTTATTATTTTTATAAACTTGTACAAAATGTATTCAAGTATATACTGTAGTATCAGTAAATAGTCAGCTGCCATCCCATTTGAACATAACCCATTGCTGCATATTTGTGACGAGTGGGGCGGGGCCGAACTTTTTATTTTTGCATGTCAAGTTGTCCGTGAGGGGCTGCCACCTGTTTGGTCTTTATTTTGATTATTAAAGTTTTTGTTTGATTGTCCGCCGGTTTCCGCCTCCTTCTTCCCGCCTCCTTCTTCCGTGATCTTGCAGTTTTATTCGTTACAGTGGTGCCGAAGACCGGGAGAAGGAGGGACGCGCTGCTGAAGATCCCTCGCCGCTGAAGATCCCTTGCCGCTGTGGTGAATCCGCGGTGCCATCAAGCAGGCGAGGGAGTGTGCCGCCATGGACGCTCGAGGCGGTGGGCTGGAGTTAGTTGCCGGAGACGGGCGAGTGCCACTGCCAGGCACCGCGGAGGAGATCACCCAGCTGGTGGAGGGCCGAGCAACAGTGCGTCTGGGAACCGGAATTTCTTTCTCTCTTTCTCTCCCCTCTCTCGTCTCTGTCGCTCCTCCTTCCATCTCCTTTTCTCTCGCCTCGTCTGTCCTACCCCCGGGTTCCCACGGTCCCCTCAGGAGGGGGGGGGGTAGAGCGCAGTCTCGAGGGTACCCCCCGGGCTGCGAGGGGCGATGGGGGGTATGTGATGAGTGGGGCGCGGCCGAGAGACATGGGAACAGAGCGAGGCCGGTGGAGTGATTGGAGATGAGATGACACCTGCTCGACCCACCGGTCTCGAGTCCCACAGAGGAGATGGAAGGATATAAAACTGGAGCAACGACAGTGAAGGACGAGAGAGGACCAGGCCTGGGCTTTGGTTTGTGTTTGCTTTTTATTTGTGTGCGTCAGTCATCCGAGAGGGGTTGACGCGCTGTTTTGTCTTTATTTTGATAAAGTTTCTGTTTGATTGTCCGCCGGTCCCCGCCTCCTCCTTCCCGTGATCTTGGAGTTTTATTCGTTACAATGTTTTTTTTGTTTTTTTTTGCGCTTGTTCCCAACATGCATGTAGCATAAAAATGATAGAAATAGTGTTACAGGATTAGTATTATTATATTGTTTACTGGCTTTATTTATGCTCCTGCTGCTTTTGTTTTATTATCACTGTTAGTTATCTGTTGTATGGTGTTCATAGCTCATCTTTTTCCTTGATGTTTGTTGAGGATTGTGAATTAAGCTCTGAAATTTGTCTGCCGTCTGTTTGAAACTATTGAAGTGATTGCTGTGTCTGCCTTGCTTTCGTATCTCCCAATACTGCATGATCTTTGTTGTTAGATTCCCTGCTTAGCCATGTAATTTCAGTTGGACAGACTTTAATTGAGCGTACTCCAAAAAGACTTGCAATAATCTGCCTTATTTCTTAAAGTGAGGTCC
The DNA here is from genome assembly GCF_963082965.1 of Carassius carassius. Lineage (NCBI taxonomy): Eukaryota > Metazoa > Chordata > Actinopteri > Cypriniformes > Cyprinidae > Carassius > Carassius carassius. The sequence continues at coordinate 24,638,480 of NC_081765.1, forward strand.
ATGTTTTTTGGACATTTTTACGGTGTAGGTCAAAAGTTAATGCTCAAAGCCCATCAGAAAGTATTGACCCACCTTCATTGTCAGATGCACACAAAATTTTAAAGCCATTTGGCTGTATTGATTCACATTGTCAATTTGGTACGAAGTGTGAGAGGGTTATTTCAGTCCTTGACTCAAGACCAAGCAACGTTTTTCCAATTTTATGTTGTCCAATTTTGGTGATCCTGTGCCAATTGTAGCCTCCATTTCCTGTTCTTAACTGACAGGAGTGGCACCCGGTGTGGTCTTCTGCTGCCATAGCTCATCTGGTTCAGGGTTAAACGTGTTGTGCAATCAGAGATATTCTGCATACCTTGGTTCTAACAAGTGGTTATTTGAGTTACTGTCCTTTCAATCATCTCTAACCAGTCTGTCCATTCTTCTTTTTGTCCGCACAACTGCCGCTTACTGGATATTTTATCTTTTTCGGACCATTTTCTATAAACCCTAGAGATGGTTGGGTGTGAAAATCCCAGTAGATCAGCAGTTTCTAAAATAATCAGACCAGCCCGTCTGGCACCAATAATTATTCCACGCTCAGAGTACATAGAAATATTAAGGTGAGAAGACTTTCATTGATTAGTTTTGCTCACATTGACTATACACATGGATATAACATTTCTCAACTGTTAGCTTCCAAAAAACACCATCAATGGTATTTGGAAACATTGAGAGCTTTTTGTGGCACCTTTATTTCGTCCTCTGATTTTACCCTTTGTTTTGTCCTCTTATTGCGTCCTTCCACTTTTTCACACAGTTTATATACAAACATTTGCTGGCTCACACAAATATATTTTATATCAGAGTTTCATCATAAATTGCAAATTGATTCCAGCCTGGCAACAGGCCTCTTACACAATTAATACCCCAGTTGCATATTAATAAAGCAGCCATCAAATCAATATACACAGAGACAAATTAACATTATCACCCTTGGAAACGAACAGCAGCAAGGCAGCCTGATCGTTTTAGTTAAAAATATATTGTGCTATGCCAAAAAAATAAAAATTATATATATATATATAACGTTGGATGGTTTTCAAGTGCCAACAATCCTCTGAAATCCCATAAAATTATAAGAAATCTAATGAATTATATAAAATATGAGTTATACGTATGAAAAGAAAGAACAAATTCTCTGAATGTCTTGAATGGGTGGTCGTTCTTTCATTCTGATTCTTGCTTGGCCCTCATACCAGATGGCACAATGCCGACCTGAGGTGAAGGGAGTATTTAGAAACAGCAAACATAATTCCAGCCTTGCAAATGAAATGAAATGAATTTCCTTTCCTGTCAGGTGATATTGACCAAGCCAGCAGTAAAAGAGCTTTGAATAAAATGAGTTTTTAATCCTGACCGTCAGAGCCTGTGAAAGGACAGAATGTGTGGAGCAGAATTCAAAGACTGGTCAAATGTCAAGTTTTTGAAATGGCCATTGACTTGAATTTGCCGTTCATATTCTTGTGTGGAGTCAAAGGTTAGGTTGGAGGTTTCATCACATGTGATTCACTGCTGCCGTCACCCCGCACAGGCAGGATGACGCTGTTATGACATCATGCAGAAAGGCTCATTGCCTGTGTGTGTATATCCAAGTAAGTGTTAGGCAATGGCTCTCCGCCAATGCAACCTAAAATACTCACTTTGGCACTGTTCTGTCAGTTTTTCGATTTGGGGGGTTACTGGACCATAAAAGCACTGATAACCATTGAGCAGTAAGGGTTCAGCATTGGTATTCTCAGACAGCACACCCACAGACCATTCTCTTACCGTCTAATGCCTACTGCACACATGACAAGCACTATGTAGAAAATTTTATTTAATGTTGTTTTAAAAAGCATTGATTTAAATAAAGCTGAAATAAAATATTATTAGTAGATGAAAAAACTGAAATAAAAATGTAATATAAATATATATATATATATATATATATATAAAACATTGATAAAATGGCAAAATTACAACAATTTAGAATTAACTTGAAAAATTAAAATATAAAAATAAAAGCTAATTAAAACAACTTTAAATATTAAATTAACAAAGAAATAATCTCACAAAATATAGTATATTTTAAAGTTTATATTATGTTTATTTAAGCTTCCAGGTTGATTCAACAAGCACTTTTGAGGTAGAACCACAGGGATTACTGGATTTGGCGTAGGTTTGCGAGGTTTAATTATTTATATACAATATTATATATAATAATACAAATATATAGAATTTAGCAATTTAACTAGATATCCAGTAGCAGAACTATCTTCCATTGTGAGTTATGTTAAGTATATGAAATAATTTTTGACTGACATAAATTCTGATTACAAAGTCATCATACCTGTACATCTTTGCTAATTCCTTTTTTGTGACACTGCTGTGTAATTATTATCATTATTATTATATATTTCTTTATTTATTTATTTTTTTCTACTCTGATGCAATATTGTTATCGTCAAATTACCGGTATGAGATATTATTATAATGCTTCGAAAAAAGTATGTCTTAAAGCGGATGCTAGTTTGCACTGCTCTTGGTAGATGTGTTGGCCATTATGGAAATGATCTGGCTTTGATCTGATCTTTGTTCTATCGTTTGCGCATTGTCTGTAAATCACCCGCAGAAATTTCCTCTCCAAATAGCGCTTTTTTGGAATTGCGCTCTCACTCTAATGTGCCCAGTTTAGTAAATCTGGCCCGTGATGTTAATACATGCCATTCAAAAAGACTTTTCCTGTTTAAGCAGGTAGATATTTTACATTTAAATTAGCTTGTATGCATTTGGCAGACTCTTTTATTCAAATTGACTTACAAAGTATTTGTAATGTACTTGCTAATGCCATGCTCTACTGTTTGAGCTACAAGAACCAAATTCTTTGTCAGAATAAGCTACACTGTGGGCCAAATGTTAGTCAAATCTGTATATGTGAGACTATTAAAGTAGTGACTTATTGCATTTTCTTGTATTAGTAATGACTAAGTGCAACATAATTGGCACCAATATTAACATGTTGCAGTATTCACAGTGCTTGTTGATGCAGTGTGATATGGAACTGAGCCTTTTTTTGCAGTGATCAGCAGAAAATGTGTTGAAAATGCACTATGAACATATTTATCTTTTGCAATATAGGCTTTTATGAGGTAACATAAAATAGAGCCAGTTGCCACAAATGAAAAAAAAAAAAAATGTTTTGGCTTGATCCAGGTTTCATAGTGACAAATACCCAGCTAACACTTTTTATTCAGTAAATCTGACAAAACCTAGATGTTTTAGATGTATAACTACATTATTAGGTCTAGATTCTGTTCTATGTAGTTTACTTACTGTTTGAATGCAAATGTAATTACCCTTCTCATTTAAACTAGACTGCAAGATTATCAGGTTTTAATAATAAATAATGTCCCACAATAGCCATTTTATAAATTAGTCTTTAAAAAAACGCTGGGTGGATAGTCCACCCAAAAATAATGTTCAGTATTTATATCAATATTATATATTTAAATGTTTATATATATATATATATATATATATATTAGGGGTTTAACGATACGCGTATTCGTATTGAACCGTTCGGTAAGAGGCTTTCGGTTCGGTACGCATTATGGACCGAACGGTTCGTTGGACTAATTAATTATATTTGGAAAATAAAAACAATTGTGAAATATAATGATATGCGTTCAACAAGGTAGCCCAATAACCCAAACGACGTAACAGGCAACGCCCCTGACACCCCCGAAGAAGAAAAAAAACACCAACTTGTTTATGTTAGGCTACTCAGTCAGGCGCTTGCTCACTCAGTACGCGCTGAAGGCTCGTTGCAAAATGGCCAATGCATTTAACAGACCAGAAATAGAAGATCCTCCAAAAACCAACAGGTCTGGTGTTTGGGTGCACTTTGGATTCCCTGTAAGCTATAATGGTGATGGCAAGAGAGTGGTGGATAAAAAAAAACAACGATATGTCGCATCTAGGGTTACACCAGCGGGAATACAAAAAAATAATTAAAAAAAACACCAGCGGGAATACTTGAAACATGTCAACTCATTTACGCCGACATCACCTTAGTGTGTCAGTATCTGGGAAAAGACGGAAAAAAGGAGAAACATAAATGCAACCCACATAGCAAATTTTCTCTGGCCCAGCTCCGGCCCACACAACCAGCTTTTGCTTGGCCCACATACCGCAATGAATGACGGTCCTAGTGTGGACCAGGTCTGGATTCCAGACAAAGGCCATACATGGGCCATAACTGGACCAAGTCTTAGCCAAGTTAATTACCCATAACTGGCCCAGAATTGGGCCAGATCAAAATGTAACATTGGAATCAAAACATAACCTTAAGTAAACCATATCAACACCAGTCTTTAACCAGAAAGCCCAAAACTGAGCCACACCTGAGCATGATCCAATTTTTCTGTGGCCCAGCTCTGGCCCACAAGACTTGGCCCACATACCGCAATGAATGACAGTCCTAGTGTGGACCAGGTCTGGATTCCAGACAAAGGCCATACATGGGCCATAACTGGACCAAGTCTCGGCCAAGTTAATTACCCATAACTCCAATACGCTGGACCAGATGAGTTCCACGTCAGCCTCAACACCACCATAACCAAGCCACTTACACACCCCTGCCAGATAAATAGTCACACCAAGACAGTATTCTGAACAAATATTTAATTGTGTTAAACATCAAAGCATTGGCATCTGTTTTTTCATCATGACATTTTTCCGTTGTACAAACTCCTCTCTAAAATGACACTCCTCTGTCAGTTCAGCTAAAAATAAATAAAAACAAAAATAAAACAAGTGCCGTTTTTTTGGTTTATGATGTTTCACTTTAAATGTTACTGGATCATCAAGTTTCATTGCCTAGTGCTTGAACGTCCATGTTTCTGGTCACGAACAAGATTCACTAAACATATAACACTAGAACATGTTTCATCAACAAGTTTCACTTCACAAAACACTTGAACGTCCACGTTTATGGCTAGGAACAAGTAGAACTCTTCAAATGACTCTGAAACAGTCATGATTCTGTCACTGAACAAGTTGAACTCTGGACAGAGCTTTTGAACATCCAAGCCTAAAGCCTGTTAACCAGTCATATTGTCCTTATGCACTTTGCTCTTCATCCTTTCTTTCCGTCCACCATCTCTGTCTGGGGCCAGATACAGCCATCTTTTAACGGTGGAATCAATGTCTTTCTCTGTGGCATCGGATGTTTGGCGGTTACGTCTTACAGCCGCTGAAAAACACAAGCACATATGATGTATAATTAACTTATGCATCATCAGGTAATGTGGATATTGAATCAAATGCAATATTACAACAAAAACTGAACCCAGATTTAAATTCAAATTCAGACTGTCTACTACAGGTGAAAGATCATTCAAGATGTTTATTTTTACTTTTTTTTAATTCAGTGTATGTTTTTGTTATGCAACCTTGAGCCATATACATAAAATGTTCTCTCCCTCCTTCACTTTCTTAATCTCTAATATAGTGCATTCATGCTCAACTATGCTGGTTCCAGATTGGTTTTTTCCATTCATGCTTTAAAAATTTAAGTAAAGAGAGAAAGAGAGAAAAAAAACCTTTGTGGGGTCAATCTCCACACTTAACTTTGATTTGAAGGAATTTTTTTTTTTTTTTTTGAAAACTGGACAAAAAGACAAAAGGTACAGTACTGTGTAATTGAAGGCTTTATAAAAATAACTGCAATCCAATGAAGCACTGCATAATCAAATTAAAAACAGCATGACAGTGTAGTTTTTCAAAAAGAATTCCACTTTCAAACTATTACTTAAAATCTATTAAAATAACTTTTTTATATTAAAAGTATAAATGACAATTTATATTTGTAAGGATCCACCCACCAGCCACAAAAGGAATCCAGTGGCCTGGTCGAAGGTTTAATGTATATTTTGTCTTTTACTTGCGCTTCTAAATTTTTCAGGATTTAATTTCATTTTTAGTCTAACTCCATGTTCAATCTGACTCTAATTTCAAGTGATCATTTAATTTAGGCAAAATTAATAATTAAAAACTGATCACAAAAATCAATTGTATGTTAATTTAGATATTTGAATATTCTGCAAATCTGATACTTTCATATTCATATTCATTATTCGTTTATTAAGGACCTAACATTGCTCAGAAATTCACTCTTTGAACAGTGAACGCACAGACACAAACTCGCCAGTTCTGTAACTTACTCAGTGAATACATGGTGATTATAATACTTTTAAATACTCAACTACTCAATGCTCAATACTGTTTATTACTTATTGTCACCTTAATTTAAAGGTTGGCAATGTCAAAATTCAACATATTACAGTATACGGATCTTCATAAGTAGGGTTGGGTATTGTTTGAAATTTTCCGGTTCCGATTATGGTTCCATGTAAATTAACTATTATAAAGTGCCACAACCAGACCCGGAGATCGGCTGAATGGATTTGAAAACGGTAAAACTCAACTTTTTAACTCTAGGGAAGTTGGAAAATTAGCCTATTTTTTAAAAAAGTGGAGTGTTCCTTTAAGGATGGGTGAAGGGACAGATGAGAAAATGGTCTTTCTCCCAAATCTTCCCGTCAGATTAGAAAGTTTATTGTTTTGTTGGATGTCATGCGTGTTGCAAGAGTTCCTGAGTTTTGGATTCACAAGGAATTGATTTCATAAGGAAATAGTTTCACTCCTTACATATTGGGAATAAAAGGCAACTTACCAATCACAACATCTCGTATCTGTAGGCGTAGGAAGCTAATCTTTCCATTCAATCCTCTCATGTTAACTTTCCTCGCCAAGGAGTTGGTAAACAGACCATGCATGATTCTCCAAACAGACTCCTTCACGTCCGCCCCACCTTTAAGAGCCAGTGTGTTTACCTGAAATCATTTATGTAATTAGTTTTAAGCAGTGGTTTAATATTTTAGAACTTCAATCACTAAATACAAAGATTATTATAGTTGAAATTGGTCCAAAAATTATCTCTCTTAAAAAAAAAAAAAACTATTGTGTGCTCCCGAGAAACTGTTTAGGTGTTCACACATTACAATTTCTGGCTAATCTACTGTAAACCATTTCCTTTGTGCGTCACTGCCATTTTACTGTGGGAAAAAGGAGAGCAGAGATGCAAATTATTAAGGAAGATGGCTTTCATTAAGGCCCTGTACGCATGGATAAGTTTTTTGTTCGTTCAGTGTCAAAAAGAAGTTTGAAAAGTTTGAAATGATCAGCAGTATCCACCTTATTTTTCACCTTGTGCTGAAAACTTTGAACTGTTATTATAATCAGTTCAGATGTCATTATCTATCACAAACACACTAGTTTGGAAAGAAAATATTTTTACCTTATACAGCATTTGAACAAGCTGGACTTCGAAAAATGTTGCGTTTATATATATATATATATAGTCTTCATAATGGAAAGCAGTTTTACAGTATTAAAAATGAAAAATTGTGTCAGTGTTTAATTTCATCAGAAGTACAAGTCTAAAGCCCTCAAAAGCATATTTATCTAGCAGATGTGTCAGTCTGACCATTGGGCTGAACAAAAGATGAGCATCGCCATAGATGACTTATGTTATGTAAAGGGGAAGCTCATGAGTCAGCCAATGATAAACAACATGCAGCTAGGTTCAGGCTACATATCCAACAAAATCCAAATCTGCACTTTTCACTGTACCAATTTTTTCTTTTCTTTTTTTTCTTTTATGAACCTTTCACCCTATACATTTTTATAAACATGCAGAACAATGCAAACGGAGCCGCTGTGTGCCCCATACAACATCTAGTCATAGTTTTTACAAACAATATGATTACAACAGTGTGATCAGAACATCCAGTGTTCATTATTGTGTGGGCTTTCATGGCTTTGCTTAAACAGTTAGGCCACCAAAAAATAAAGTTTGTTTTAGTTTATAAAGTTTAAAAAAAAAAAAAAATTGTTGTTTAACTTTAGAAAGCCTTTATTAACACCCCAGAGCCATGTGGGTTGCTGTAATGATGGATGGAGGATTTACTTTTTTGGGGCTTCAACTAACCAAACTAACCAATTCTGTTAATCTGAAAGGTGAAAAAAATGAATACACCAATAATTTTGATTTTTGGGTGACCTATCACTTAAAGCTAATGAGAGAAAAAGAAACTTATTTAGAAAATAAAAGCCAGCCAACTAGGATTTAATGTTATAAAAATAAATGCTCACATACCAATTGCTTATGGAGGTCAGGAGTACTCCGCAGGTTCCCCTCCATGCTCTGTAGAGAAGTGAGATCTTTGAGAGGCAACAAATTTCGATCTAGGCCTATCTCTGTCTCCTGACTTGATTGCATACACTGGAGGGTCTTCATGATAATTCGCATTTGGTCCATAAGCATCTCCTGTTTTGTTAATATATTACGAAGAAGAACTAAGAGGAAAAAAAGAGAAAGACAGACAGATTCGTTTTTTTGTTGTCCAAATTTTACTTGCCACACACCTATAGAAAACATAAAATGTCTACATTTAAACAAAATTTAAATTCAGAAACCTATAAATTGCAATTATATACCAAAACACTATTGGTGTTGACATTATTTAATAAGTATAAAAACAACATTACACATGCATTCACATGGGACACAGCAAGCAAGGGAGCACTAAATAGCTATCAATTTTATAGAGGAAGTGTTTTGTGCAGATGACTGAGCATGCACTGATTAGGGATGGGCATTTTTGGCAATTTCGATCATCGATAGGTTCCAAAATCGATTAATCGAGTACTCAGGGGGAGGGGCTTGTTCAGTGGAGGGGCAGTGCCGTAATGGAGATAATACAAATCTGTTATGAAAATGAATGTTAAATATAAAAATATGACATGCAAACATGTCTATCAAACATGAACACATGATTATAACAGTTAGATTATGATTATGATGCAGAAATGTTATTAAAAAAGAAGCATCTAAAAAAGAATAGCTGCCTGAGGTAAAGCTGACTTTATTGCTCTCTTCTCACGTCTATAATTTGAACCTCATGCTGTTGCAAGCTAAACAATAAGAGCTCATGGTGCCACCCAAAGTGTTGCTGTAACTAATCAGAATTTTTTTCCACGATCATCGTTTTCATGATTGATCATCGCTGTCACGGCCGAGTACTCGATCACTGTTGCACATCTCTAGCAAAGATTGCGGAAAATCACTGGCAATGTGAATTAAGCAAAATCAGACAATCCTGAGGCTAATCCCATGACACACTATCAGTGCATTCTCTGTGTGAAAAGGGCTAAACACTAATATACTCACAAATTTGGTGACTGGATGTTTGCTCGATGTCCGTGGTCTGGTTCGGCTGAGGGAGCCTTGAAGGTTCGGAGTGCCTTTTTTTATGGATCTCTTCACTTTTATGGGCTGGTCTTCTGACCTCAACCTTGGCCTGGCTTAAAAGGGTCTCAGTGCTTGATTTACTTGATGTGCAACTTTCGGAAAGAAAATTCCAGCCTGAGGATAACATAGCAATGCTGGTCTGCTGACTTGAGTGGATCTCAGGAGTGCTGTGGCAATCTGCATACAAGTCAGGACTGTAGCAACTTGGGAGAAGATTGGGACTCTTTTGGCCATGTGGACGAAGGTGAGGACTGCTTTGGCCATGTGGACGAAGGTGAGGACTGCTTTGGCCATGTGGACGAAGGTGAGGACTGCTTTGGCCATGTGGGCTAACATCAGGACTGCTATGATCGCGTGGACGAAGGTCAGTTCTGCCTTGGCCACTAAGGTGGAGGTTGTCTACTGCAGGAGAAATCTGTTCCCTACAGATCACTGGAGCATTAGGTAAGGCATACCTCCTGCAAATTACCAAACATCTTAGTCCTTTAACAGCTGTGATAAAATGCACTGTAATTTAAAAAGGCTGATGTTTCTTACTTTTTTTTGGACTTTGTTCCTTTAATGCCTTCCATCTCATCATTGCGGAGGTCAAGAGTACTGTGGAAGATCTTAGGGCAGTTTGGCTTTCCTGTGTCTAATTTGTTGGCATGTCTAGCAATTTTCAGAGCATCGGGTATAGAATACCTTCTGCTTAAAAGTACAAAATGTCTTAGTCATTTATCTGCTGTGATAAAATACATTATCATTATAAAAAGCAGAAGCTTCCTACCCTTTTCTTGATTTTGGTTCTTTCAGGTGCTCTTCCATCGCATTATCATCGTCGTCGTCTTCTCCAGGGAAAAGAATGTTCTTGGGTCTAAGATCACATTTATCAATTTCAAGATAGGCTTTTATTTGTAAATGTGGTGCAAAACATTAAACAAACAAACCAAAACCAAACCTACATTCTTTTTCTTTGAAATGTAATTGGTGAGTCTCCTCCATCGGTCTGATCAATGTCTGTGTGATCAACAGCAAGAGGTAGTTTACGTCTAGCTTCCTTATAGTCATCTGGAAAAACAGCATCACAAAAATTTACAAAGTAAAACTGTGATTTTAACTATTACTTATTACTTTTAACTTTTTATAAATATTCAATTTGAAGAAAGTGGTGGCAAAACAACTCACGTGATGTGAAAATAATTCTGGCCTTATGGGGCTTCCAGTCATCTCCAGGACTCTCCTGTGATTTCACAGCTTTTGTTATATCTATCTTATTTGGAGGCCACATGCACTCTCCATTTTTAATCCAGACTGAAGGCACAACTTCAACCTCATTTGTCTTGTCAAAGACAACAATGTGAAACATCTATAGAGACAAGAATGTTCCTTAGCCAACTATTATACACAAGCATCTTCAGAGTTATTTCTCTTGATGCAGGAGTGGAACAACAACAAATTTGTTTCGGAATGGCAATCTCACATACTTCTGCAGCTTCTTTCCTGTCATGAAACACTTGACATTTGTGGAGAGGTTGGAAGCCACATAAATTCCCAACTCTTTTGAATCAATAGGATATTTAAAGAAGTGTTCCACCTGTTTATATTCATTGCCCACAAGGTATACTGCACCTTTATCCTCAACAATGTTTTGGACTAAAACCAACTTATTGTCAATTCTGACACAAGAATCTCTCTCATTGAGCTTCACAACTACATCATCAATTGCAAGAACTTTAAATTGATGAGCTTGTTGCGAGAAGCACTCTGGTACTGGCCCATCCGTATGTTCTTTATCCAATTTTTAAATGGCCTCTTCTACATCACAACTGTAGTTGCTATTTTCTATCTCTGACAATCTACGCATCACCTGAGTCAAAGGATTGCATGGCCCTCGTACCAGTTTTTTGAGTTTTCCTAAGAAATTTTCAAAGGGAAATCCTGATATTAGATCTAGATTGCCATGGATTTTGACATCTTCACTGAGGTGCACCAGGCCATGAATATTGTAAACCAAAAACTCTTCACCATAAAGCTGGCCAAAGTGTTCAACAAATGAACGCAACAGAGTATTTGCAAAGTCATTCATCTCCATACAAAATTCTGGACTTGCCAAAATGTACACAGCTACAGACAAAAGCATGAAGTTGTCATAGATTTGAGGCTGTAAAACACCATTCAGCACAACTGGACCAGTGTATAACAAAAATTGGCGTAGCTCTGTTGCTTTCCACCTACATCGATCTGCCAGTGCCCGAGGCCTTCGAGCAAACTCACTTGGAATGTAACTTCTCAGTGCAAGAAGTCTATCTGACACCATGGAAGCTTGAATGGATGATATGCGACAGTGCAAGGGACCGATGGTGCTGATCCACAAGTCTAAAAGACGCCGCATTACACCCAGACAAACCAAGTGCATGTAATCGTGAGGGAAACAAGTGACCATGTCAATGCCAATGTCTGTAAGAGGTGAGTGCTGAATGTGGTGTTCATCATCAGTTGCTTGCCTAAAACTCTCATCAGTTCTGCGCTTTGCATTCACCTCAGGAAATGTCATTCGATTTGATTTCCAGACACCTGTTTGATGACACTTGTCACATCCATGATATGCAGTGTGTGACTTCACACCTCTGATGAAGGCTCGGGCAGGGGTATCGCACATGACAGAAACAACATTCAAAAAGAATGTTTTCTGCTTGAACAGAAACCCATCCCTCAACATTTTTAGCTCGTGAACCAGATCATGAAGATAATCAGCCAAAGAATTTGGCTTTGAAGTACCACAAAAGAGTCCAATCAACACTGGTGCCTTAGTGTGACCTTGCAGCAAACCAAGAATCGGCCAAAACTGTGTACTAGTACTCTTGAAGAGTGGTAGTCCATCAAAATTCAACTGTAGTTTGAAGACATGTTTGTCTGCCACAGTATGCCAAACGTTATCAAGGATTTTCCTAAAAGAATTCAGAATTCCACAATAATGGAACACACCACCAGCTATACTGCTAATGTTGTATCTTGTTTTTGTTTTCAGCAACGTTCTTCCATCCTTAGGCAGAGAGGAATGATGGACTTTGAGAATGGTAAGAAGTGCTGACAAAGGAATTAATGAAATTCCAAATTTAATTGCCCAATCTACTAGTGAACACTGCAAATCTCTCTGACTACAAGGATCTCGAAGATCAGACTGGTCCTCAACAGAAGCTGCAGCCTCTTCATGTACTTCCTTATCCTCAACATCTTCTTCAATATTCTGGTGGTCACTTGCTTCATCACTAATTTCCATGTCTGATTCCCCCGAAGCATCAACACAAACACTTAACTCCGAATCATCCTCCACCTCCCCCTCCCTATGTTCCACATCATCAATCAATTCACTGACTAGTTTTCGTGCCCTTCTTCTGGAATTGCTCCTATCATTGTACTTCCATACCTTATCCATACCGTGACTTTACAGAATCTTTTTTTTCTTCCTCCTAAAAATAAAAAATAAAAAAGACATATTATTTCGTTTTTAATGGACTATAATTAAATACGAGAAAAAGAGAAGTTTTTTTCAGCCTCTGCTTGCATTCTGAAAAAAGTCTGTAACAATACAGTTGTAATCGCGAAAGCAAACTAGCTTTAACAATGAAATGATTAGCAGTTTGATGATTAACTAAAACCACTAATTAAAAACAATTAATCATCATTAAAACTCAATACATAGATTGTATTGAGGATGCAGTATACTGTATATTTTCGATGCCTAATTACAAATTGTTTAGTTCATTTAAAAAACGTATTATTACTTAATATATTCAAAGTGAAGTAGAATAAAAGAACAATACCCCTTTTTCGAGCATTTATTTAATTTCAACATGACAAATTCCAAAATATTGGTTGAACAATTTTATTTTTATTTTAACATTTAATATACAGTATGGGCCAAAAGTTTGGACACATTACTATTTTTAATGTTTTTGAAAGAAGTTTCTTCTGCTCATCAAGCTTGCATTTATTTGATCAAAAATACAGAAAATAAATATAATATTGTGATATATTATTACAATTTAAAATAATTGGTTTTCAATTTATTATACATAAAATTATCATTTATTTCTCTGATGCAAAGCTGAATTTTCAGGATCATTACTCCAGTCTATCAGATGATCCTTTAGAAATCATTCTAATATGACGATTCATTATCAAAGTTGGAAACAGTTCTGCTGCTTAATATTTTTTCTGAACATGTGATACTTTTTTAGGATACTTTGATGAATAAAAACTAAAATAACATAAAAATAAAAATAAAAAAGAAGCAAATGTTTTAAAAATATAAATCTTTTGTAACAACAATATACACTACTGGTCAGTAATTTGGGGTCAGTAATTTTTTTCTTTCTATTTTTGAAATAAATAAATACTTTTATTTAGCAAGGATGTGTTAAATTGATAAAAAGTGATCGTAAAAAATATTTTTTTTTTATTTTTATAAATGCAGTTATTTTTAACCTTTTATTCAGCAAATATATTAGGCAGCAGAACTGTTCCCAGCACTCATAATAAATCAGAATATTAGAATGATTTTTAAAAGATCATGTGATAGACTTGAGTAATGATCGTGAAAATTCAGCTTTGCATCACAGAAATAAATGATAATTTAAAGTATAATAAATTGAAAACCAATAAGTTTAAATTGTAATAATATATTAAAATATTAAATATTTAAAAAATGTTCTGTATTTTTCATCAAATAAATGCAGGCTTGATGAGCAGAAAAAACTTCTTTCAAAAACATTAAAAATAGCAATGTTTCCAAACTTTTGGGCCATACTGTATAGTTTTACAGAAATTTGTTCCAGACACAAATACCATAACATGCAACCCTAACTTGCATCATCTACCAAAGATGATTACATTTAAGTGACATAACATAATGACTGACTTTATGGACATGTTAGTTTATTGTATTTAAAACTGCGTTTAAACAATTGGCGTGCAAAAACAGTTTACTACAATTTCGATAGCATGTTCACACATCAATTAATTAAAACTTTACTTAAGTCCTATTACGGGCTTAATTAAACTTTAATGATACAAGTTTTCACTTACCAACTCTGCTGGCTTTTTCCCATAGAAATGGACACAGCGGTTCCCGTTTTTTTTCCCCGGTTCAGTGCTTGACCGTTTCTGAAGTCTGTGCAGTGTGCAAGACTGCAGCGCCCGCCCACTTTTTCGACGTACTGGTTCCTGGAGTATTTTCATTCACTTTTCCTCTTTGGAGATTTGTTGCTTTAAAGCGTTATAAGCCATGAATCATAACAACCCCCTAAAACTTGAATCACAACGTGTACAATATTCGATCCGAAATAAAAATATTAGAAAATTTGTAAAAAATACAAAAGTACGAGACTATGTGTTAAAGCCAACTGGGTAAATAAAACTACAATCCCATGAAGCACTGCATTTGATAATTGCGCCTTTCGGCCAATTTTGCTCTGATAGGTCAGCTTCGCATTTCCGGGGTTTTGAAATCCTGATTGGCGCAAGTTGGGCTAACTGACACTAATCCACTGATTCATGCGGAAGCTGTGTTTCGAGAAATATCTGTCATAAATGGCAACACGTTTCTATCATTTCTCAAATATATTTAATCTCTTTCAATCACATATATGTTCAATTTGTGATCATCTTAATTAACCAACTGGTAACAGAAATTATCATAGAGTAACTTTTAATATTATAATATAATATAATATTGAATGCAGGATTTAATCATATATCTCATAGAATTGACAGTGGGAAAATGTTAAATTATGAAAAGTCCACTGTTGTACAGGACATGGCATAAAAAAAATGTGGTCTAAGTAGTTATTTAGCAATGTGCAGGAAATCAAGGATTTTAAATGTGGGTCAAGATCGGCTATACTTATGTGGCCCACATATCTATATTTGACATCTGGCCCATGTCTTGGGTGCCGTTTTAAACCCAGTGCCATCTCTACCAAACCCGGGCCATGTTTGGCCCACATGCTGTATGCCAGTTCCGGGTTAAATGCCAGCTGTGCCAGACGCATGCCAAATATGGGCCAAATTTGTTTACTGAGTAGTACATAAAGTCAAATAAAATGTCCTGAAACCTAATCATGTATTGTTTAAGTGGATTGAGCTACATCAAACTGTAAACTGAATGAGAATATGAAAGCAGTGAATGCAAAACATTGTTTGAAGTCAGTCATATATAATATCAGGATATACTATTCTACAATATAAGATATAATATCATACATCATATAATCGCCTGTCATGAGGCATCAATATAATTTTACATATAAACACACATAATTAAATACGCAACATGAGCTTATGTTATGCATTTTAAAAATATATTTTCAAAATGTATTTCAATATATTTTACAGTGTTTCACATATATGTGAATATATTACCTTTCTGTATGGGAAAATATTGGGATTTTACTCAAAAATATTTGAAAAGGATTTTAAATGTGGCTCAGAATCGGCCATACATATATGGCCCACATATCTATATTTGACATCTGGGCCAAATACTCCATTTGACATCTGGCCCATGTCTTGGGTGCCGTCTTAAATCCAGTGCCATCTCTGCCAAATACGGGCCATGTTTGGCCCACATGCTGTATGCCAGTGCCGGATGAATGCCAGCTGCGCCAGACACATGCCAAATCTGGGCCAAATTTGTTTGCTGACTGGGAACAAACTATCCCCGCAGCATTTAGACAGACATTTCCAACGGATTCAAACAGGGCAAAAGACATCACCACGACGATTGGTAGGCTACATTTACGTTATAGCCGCGGATATGAGACCTTACTATTTACCATTGATTCTATCATCACCATTATAGCTTACAGGGAATCCAAAGTGCACCCAAACACCAGACCTGTTGGTTATTGGAGGATCTTCTATTTCTGGTCTGTTAAACGCATTAGCCATTTTGCAACGAGCCTTAAGCGCGTACTGAGTGAGCGAGCGCCTTACTCTGTAGTGGAAAACGTAGGTTTTAAGAACATGCTTAATGTTATTGAGCCCCGTTACAATATTCCTTCACGAGCCCATTTCAGACAGACCGTAATTCCTGCTTTGTTCCAAAAAACATAAGCCCTATAGAGAACCAATTGAGTAAAAACACACTCAATATAAAGAGTTATAGAGTTCCATATAAAAAGTTACATCTTTGTATTTGTTCATAACTAATATAACATTTTCATTTTTTTTTTATAAGGAGCTGTTTTTGTTTTATACAGTATGCAGCTAAGAAAACACCATAGAAGATGGTGCTCCATCATTGTTCATTGTAAAAAAAGTAAAAAAAAAAAAAAAATACTTTGTTAGTTTTAATAAATAAAACATTTTTTAAAAAATCAAGGAAATTTATCTGCCAACTTTTTCTTTTTGCTGTATCTAAAATGTACCGAACCGTACCGAACCGAACCGTGACAACAGTGTATTGTATCGAACCAACCGAACCGTGAATTTTGTGAACCGTTACACCCCTAATATATATATATACAGTATATAATATTAGTTTTGTTGTGCACTTTCACATTTTCATTTGTTTTTCCATTTAGAATCTTTTTTTTCTTCTTCTTCTTCTTCAGTTTTAGGTTTAATAAATTTAGAACTTTAAAATTTGTGTCCCATTGACTTCCCATTGTACTTCCATTGTAATAGGAACCGAAACTGTTTACCAACATACTTCAGAATATCTTCTTTACATTCCACTGAAGAAAGTCAGTAATACATGTTTGGTATGTCATGAGGGTGAGTAAATTATGACAGAATTTTCATTTCACTGAACTGTCCCTTTAATGTAAAAACACACTATTTTCAGTAAGCAGCAGAAATGCTGCCAGCATGAACTTTGGCCTGCTCTCCCAGTTAATGTGCTGATTCACTTACATACTGTTTAAGCATGCAATGCGAATCAAGCTTCGAAACCTGTGGACCTTGTGGTGTGGGTCTCTGAAGGGTTTAAACCATGTTAAGTGATTCACTGAAAGAGAAGAGGGACACTGGGAGAGAAAGTAAGACGATGAGATGGATGGTTGTAGAGAGGTCGTAGGAGGTAAAGGGACCTAACTCTTTGCTGACCCCTGCAGGCTTGCTGTCTGGCGCCTCTTAATCTCAATCAGCGAGGAAAGAGGGTTCATTAGTCATTAGTGAGGTAATGGCAGCCTCGTCCCATGGCTCTGCACTCATCTTCTGCTCCTTCCCTCCAAGGCTTCATTCTCTCTCATATGCACTTTTTCCATCTGTCTCTCGCTCTTTCCTTGCCCACCAGGATGATGACCAGCCGTGATTGTGCTTTGGAAACATGTCTTAGCCTCCAGCTAAACTGCTCATCCATGATCAGTCAATGGTAGTGGGGCCCACGGAGGACGATCGGAGTGTGTGTGCGTGTGCCTGGTCACCCGTGAGTGTGTAAGTGCAGTTCAAAGAAAATACCTTTAGGTTAAATTTCAGTTCCAATGAGCATCATCTATCCATCTCTTCAGCATCCAAGGTCTCCTCTGGAGCCCAGCCAACCTTTATTACTGAACAGAAGAGGGACACAGGCCTGTCACAGGCAAAGTGATAAAGCATCATTACCACACTGCAGAGGAGGAATGAGGACAGCCTGCTCTGACACAACTCCTTTCATAAAGAGCTTCGCTCTTAACATATTGGACAGCCAGTCAAAGAATTCCAGCAAAGAACAAAATGACTAGTCCGGCGAAATCCTTTACTGGTAGTGACATACCCTCTTTCATTAAACCCCACTGTGCTGTACTGCACCACAGGAAGGGCTCAGACTCAGACTCTTTGCATGACAGATGAAATATTTCATTTCACAAAGCAAGTCATTTGCACCATAATATGATGAATCTGAACGATCTGGTCATAAGAGAAAACATCAACCGTCATTTAAGACATTTTACTGGATGTCAAATGTAGTTGCACTTTATATTGCACTATATTGCACTATATATATATATATATATATATATATGTCTTACAGGCATACTGCTGCCATGGTTTGCTTTAGCATCATAGTTTAACCATAGCGTGCAGCTGAAATATAGTCTATTTCTGCGTCCATATTTGTCTTCTCGTCGTTTCAAGGCCATGAAGTAATGCACGTTAGTTTCCTCATTTAGTTCCATGTGAAGAATTGTGGTGAGATTTTATGACTAAGATCCACCGTTTTCTGTAGATGGCAGTATTAAGTCAAGCATTTTTCAGTGCATTGTGCACTTCCCCATTTCAGCCTGGGAAGACTGTGCGACTGTACGTATGTGAGGACAGAAACTAACCTTAGAGACATATTCATGCGTGTCTCTGTGTGTCCACACAACAATGGAATTTTTTTAACTCCACTGTAAACAAACAGTTTGAATGCCATGGCTTGTTAGAGTGTTTAAACAAAATAACTGTATATGAATGTAAAATCTCTCTTTTTTAATTTCCCTCATCTATTTTCACAAGAGCTTGAATTATAGCATAATTATATTATCTCTAAAGCTTATAGTAGAGATGTTTAAAGAGACAATCATGTAGGCTATTGTTACAGGATGACAAAAAGGCTCTCTAACTATGCTTGCTGAATTTTAAGTTCAACATTTGTATGTCTCTCTAGAGCCATCTTATAAATATGACAGATAGCCCTCCTGGTGTGAAGAGGTGGCAAATGTCATATTTTAATTTCATAAAGGGCTGTTATTAAATTTGAGCTATTAAATCATCCTTAGTTTGTCCCAAGTGTGAATGGGCACACGTTGTAGGCAGGATTTTGCATGGACATGCTGTGTACTGACAATCCCAGGATGCACTGATGTTACAGGGCTTACAGGTTAAATCAATTGTTTATTCATTTTTTTTTTCAACTGAAACAATTAGTTTAACAAATAAATGTGATCATCACCCATGATTAACACTCCCTCCAAGACCTCGGGAAGCATCTTTTAAGCCATTCCACTTAGTGAGACTGTAAGAAATCCCACAAAAGCTCACGATTAATTTTAATTCTGCTTTCTAGCCTCTTTCCATTTCATTGTAATTTAAGAAGCTTCAGCAATGTCTGTGTTCAGACTTTGAAACGCTCATGACAGATGTCACAATTCTGCCTTCACCTCACAGTGATTGGCTGCCACCAGGATGTTTTTTGACTTTCATTTGCATAAAGTTGAACAGTATCCTTCTTTTGACAGTGTTACCACTTGAATGTTTGTTAAAATAAAAATGGATATATAAATAAAAAATAGAACTTAAATAGCACTTAACACATGTGTAATATGTAAATATATTGTGTATAATATATATATTTAAAAATGTAAAATGACAAATAGTAATTAAAAATTAATAAATATAAAATTTTTAACAAAGCTGAATTTTCAGCAGTCAATACTCCAGTCTTCAGTGTCACATGGTCCTTCAGAAATCATTATAATATGCTGATTTGGTGCTCAAGAAATACTTTTTTTTTAAAATTATTATTATCAACATTCAAAACAGATAATTCAAAAGCACATTTATTTGAAATGCATTATTTTAAATAAAGTAAAAGTAGTTACTCTCACTTTTGATCAATTTTCAAATTGACCTTTCCAGAAAAAAAAAAAAACTGACCACAAACTATATTGCACTATTGCACATTGCTTCTGTAAATGTGTGTCTGTGTGTGTGTGTGTGTGTGTGCAAAAATTCACAGAGGGTCCTGATTAAACATGGGTGTGATGTTAGTGGGGCACTGAGGTGTCATGTTCACACATGTGCCAGTGGGCCTGTGGAACTTCAGCAGGTCCAGGAAGTTCACTGTGAGCATCACAGCTATTGACAGGGCCAAAACCCTCCACAACATCACTAGAATAATTATTAGTACAAGGGATTCACAATTTTGCATTCACCATTCTTTCTGTGTGTTGGTAATTAAGTTTAAAGGTGAGAAGATAAGACTAAGGAATGGTGATGCAAATCCTTAACATGACAGAATATTCATTGATTCTAAGCAATCGTCAGTTTGGCATATGCAGATGATGTCATTTAAACTTGCAATATTGCGATTAAGAAAATTGTATCTGTCATAACCATATGAGTAGCTCTATAACTAATAGTCAGTTATGGCCTTAAATACCCTTAAATCAAAATTAAAGTCTGTGTGTGTAAGTTTTAAGATTATATATGCTAGCATACTCCTAAATGTTGACAGAATAATTGAATATATACTACTATTCAATGGTTTGGAGTTGTTCACCAAGGCTGCATTTATTTGATTAGAAATACAGTAAATCTATAAAAAAGCTGTTTTTCATTTTTACATAATTTAAAATGTAAATTATTTTTGTGAAGACAAAGCAAAATTTTCATCAGCCCTTACTCCAGTTTTCAGTGTCAAAAAAGATTACTTATTATTATTATTATTCTTCTTAATGATGAAAACACTTGCTTTGCTTAATGCTTACGGAAACTTACAATTTTTAAATATTGTTTTGATGAATAGAAAGTTCTGAAAATGTATTTACTGTCACTTTTGATCCATTAAGTGAATGAACGCATAACAATAAACTGTTTATAAACTTAGTGACCCCAATCTAGGAATGGAACAAAATAAACATAACCAAAAAAAATTGTCAACAGAGCAAGAATATTCACT
This sequence comes from Carassius carassius, assembly GCF_963082965.1. Lineage (NCBI taxonomy): Eukaryota > Metazoa > Chordata > Actinopteri > Cypriniformes > Cyprinidae > Carassius > Carassius carassius. The sequence goes on from NC_081765.1 coordinate 24,659,503, forward strand.
CATTACTCACTCATGTTGCACTGAACAGATTTGGACTTCCATGATTATTATGTTTTAGACCAATTATAGCTGATGGTTTAGTTAAGTTGTAGTATGCCAAACCAATTAGTGTAGTTTTTGAATTTCAGTGTCAGAATACTGCAAACTTAATAATGAAGCCAGAGTTAAATTTTTAAAGAGTTTTGAATCACTGACATGCTATTATTGAATTTCTTATGGTAAGATTTTGATACCTTCTCTCCCTGGAGTCTTAACAATATAGCTGCTTGAATCTGGGCCTTGTTTAACTTGGAGAAACTGCAATCCTTTTAATTGCTGACCTTTAAGAAAGGGCTGACCATTTTAAGCAGCTCAATTACTACATATAAGAAATGATTAACCCTCTCAGGCTCAAATTAAGTTTTAGTAACTTAGTAACTTTAGTAACCTTTAGTAAAGTTTTTAGTACTAGGTTTTTAGTTTTTAACTGTTGCAAATCAGCAACGCCTGCCTTGAGAGGGTTAATAGATACAGTAAATAATACTGAAAAATAACAGATGATATACTTTATTCTTGTATTTTTCGGTGTGCTTAAAGGAATAGTCCACCCAAAATTAAAATTTGCTTAAGATTTACTCACCCTTAGATTAGTTTATTTGTTCATTCAAATAGATTAGAAGATAACATTACATCACTTACCAGTGGTTCCTCTGGGTGCAGTCAATGAGTCTAAACAGCTGATAAAAACATCACAAAAATCCACATGACTTCAGTCCATCAGTGTCTTGTGAGGTGATAAGCTGCATGTCTGTAAGAAACCAATCCATCAAGACTTTTTTTTTAAACTTGCATGGCTTCCAGCGATGAGAGTCCTCTATACAAAATATTGCTGTATCCAGTTAAAAGATTGTCTCATTTGAATCCAGAGAAGAATACAGTATGCACAAATCAAACACTTTTTACAAGGGAAAATAGTTCAAAACATGCAACATATAAACAAACATGTTGGTGGATTTTGTCGTGAGAGGACAACAGGGTATGGACATTTTCACTGGAGGAAGCATTATTTTGGCCAGAAGCAATGGTTTTAAAGTTAAAAAATCTGAATTATAAAACAACAAATGTAGCTGGCAAGTTAAATTCATGATGAGATTGTTCAGTCAGCACATTTACTTTAAGTAAATTACGAATTAAAAAAGGCATGTTGCCTTATTTCAAAATGTTATTATATATAATATTATATTACATTTCTGTCAATAGATCTTTGTAAATATTACACATTGCATCTTTAAGGGTCCCTTTATAAAGGGTATATAAAGGTGTTTTTAAATGACTAAAAACTGTTTTACAAATGCATCAAAAAAGGCATGTCGCATTATTTTGAAAGCTAAAATTTTCAATGGTGCAAGAACATCTTAATTTTTTCACACCTGATAACAATATGAGAAGCAGATATTCAGAATATGACACGTTTGCTTGCTATCTCAGTTATTCATTTTCATATGGTTGCATGAGAATATAGTCATAGAGGTTAGCAGCAGAACTGAATTCATTATAATTGAATAAGAAAGGTTTTTGCCACACATAGCTATAACTATGCTTAAGAAAAAATGAGTGCTACGCATAAAGGAAGTTTTATCCTGAAAGCCTCTGAATTGCTTATGCATTGGAGGGGGTCATTGCTGTGCATGCACAAGTGCTTTCCCTGTAGCGAGCCATGGGCTGTGAATGTGTGGGCAGTCTACGGCAGACCTTGCATTCTGTGTACTGAAAACACAATCTTCAATAGATGTCTGCAGCATCTTCACAAGGCATGTTAGGGTGGGTTCAAAGCAAGTCATGTTTCCTAGGAATGCTTCTCTCTCTCTCTCTCTCTCTCTCTGATGTCTCTACAAAAAAGATAATAAAATCATTTCAATTATGTCATTTCCATGTATTTATTAATTTAAGTGTGATAATGTACAGTCAGATGGCCATTTTTGTTTGTTTTAATGAAGCACTGACAGGTTGATCACGACTCTGCAATCTTTCTTCTCACATAATAAAATAATTTCAACTCAAATGGTATTTTTCCATATCCTTTTTTTTTTTTTTTTTTTTTGGTAAATAGATGTGTAATGTAGAATCAGTTGGTCATTATCACAATAAAATATCTAAGGGCTACCACAACAGTTTGGTTAGCAACATTCATCAGAATTCTTATTTTATGTTCCACACAAGAAAGAACCCCATACAGGTATAGGACAATTTGAGGGTAAGTATAAGATGAGAGAATTGTAATTTTTTTTTTACAGGGGAAAAAATCCCTGCAATGCATGGTCACTGTATGTTATCCCTTAAATACATACCCTATAACTGTTATACCCTTATTACAAACTGCAAATATTACTTAATATATCATATTATCTGACCTTGTTGCGAATACACACTTTTTTGTTGAATATGAAGCCATATGTATAAAGTTTACGATTTCAAATTTAGACAAGGGCAGTAACTATGTAAACATTCCTTTTTTTATCAATGTTTATCAATGTTAGGCAATGTTTATCCTTAGAACTGACCATTTTGTCTAACTTTTTGGACTATATTTTATCTACACTTCAATCTACAATCAACATGGCTCAGGGATCCAGTGTGAAATCGAATTTGCCTTGGGCTGTTAATGCTTGTTACAATACTACGTGGGAAAGCTTGTGTAAATATGTCTGTAAAGGGCATCCTTTTAATAAGCAGTATCAGTGACCATAAACAATTTGGGTTTCTCTGGGCAGTCATGCCTTTTTGTTAACTGAATATAAATTCATATTTAAGTGGGATTCTCAGACCTGACAGTATCTACAAAAATTAGAGCGTGTATTTTCGCTCAGATGATCAGGGCTGTCGCTAGTGGGGTGAAAGGTGGCGGCAATTATAGGGGCCCACAGCGATTTCAACCAACTGCACGAGGCCAGCATAAAAGACGCTCAGGACAGTTGATGGGCCACTGCTGGGCATCGTCAACAAAAGCTTATCATTTGAACGTGTTTTTAAACCTTGCCAATTTAAAATTTAAAGTGATTTTAAAGTATTCAAGTACAAGATGTGAAAAAACACAGCACACAAAGAGCCGCCTCTCACAGCTCTTAAACACCAAAATGAGTTTTGCCTCTTCTTGTGTTTGAACAGACCCCTGATAGCATATGTCCATCGCAGAGACCTCTATTTCATGACTGCATTTATATCTGCAAGACATATTTTTTAGTGTTTGCTCATCTGCAACACGTCTATAGGACGTTTCCTATCAGATGTCAAATAGATGTTTAAAACATGTATCTACTATGTTTATGATTGAGAATGAATGTAAAACTGACATCTTAAAAGACATTAATGTTTTTACACAGCAGATGCTTTCCAGATAAAGTGAACTTTAAAAGACATCTTGCAGATTTACCTACAAGTATGCTATACATGACGTCAAAATACCTGTGTTGGTCAGTATCTTTGAAAAACTGTCAGTATGTCTTAAGTGAACATAAACAGTTCATAAAGAAATTGGATGTAGGTATATACCAGGTATAGACCAGGTATGAATGTCATGCCATCAGTTTCCCTACTCCTTTGTAATTGTTTAACATGGTTTAAATCCTATAAACCTATAAGTGCTGACATTGATAATGTAAAAAGGGAAGGGTTTGATTACTCAGTATGCACCATTTTTGGTACTAGACCTTTGTGAAAGTACGTCATTATGAACAACACCCTCCTGTTGTTGTGTTTTAGCAGCCTTTCTCAGCATGCTAGTGGCTGTGGTGAGCATGGTGACCATCCATGCATTTTGCTATGTGGTAAATCTCTCTCTGTGTAACTTCACAAGGGATTTCCAGTTACTTGGTTGGAGACAAATGTACATGTGACTGCACTGCTGTTTTGTTTTTAGTGTTTGTTGGGTGACTGTTTTAAATTAGTTTGTCTTGGCCTCATTTTGGTTAACTTTGTAAATATAAACTTAACCCACTCCCTACCCCTAAACCTAATCCTACCCATAAATTATACCTAAAATCAGTGGGAAATGATAGCTGATTAACAAGAATGTAGAAGCACCTAACCATGATTTTAAGCCTAAAACAGTTATTTCTTGAAAAGTTAATATCTCAATTCTGATTGGTTGATTGGAATGTTGTTCCAGGTTCAACACGGATGTTGATCCAGGAACATGTTGTACTTGGTGAAATTGTAGATTTTTCACTCGGTGCTATCCAATCACAGTAAAAAAAAAAGAAAAAAGAAAATAAATATATATATATATATATATATGTGTTGTTATTGTGCACTGCTGACGTAGACTAGCTCCAGTGCTCATTGCTGCATTGGTAAATGATAGCAACTCTCCAGGACACTTCACCAACTCTCCACTCATTCTCCTCGGACCATGCATTTAATTGGCTTTGACGGCCATCAGTTCTTGGCAATTCCTCCTTTGCCCTCTCACGTCTGACAGGTTCGAAATTATACGGCTGAGGGCCATCATACATGTTGGTTCTTGCCACCTCTTCCTCATCCAAGTTTTTATCACAATGTAACATTGTCCTAAAACCGTTTTTTCAACGTGTACCACTTGCATAAACACTGCATCCGTAGGCAGTATTATTCGTAGAGGCTGTAATTGTTGTTTCGCCTGCTGTGTGACGTCGGAACTCGGAGTATATCGATCAAGTACGAGTTCACGGGTGGGAAGTCACGGATTTGACTGCCGTTCCAGTGCACTTTCATGGGTTTAAGGTTGGAAAAACATGGGTTACGGGTTGCCTGGAATGCGGCATCATACTAGGCTGAGGCTACCTTTCATCCACTTCTCCCCAACGTGACGTCATCACCGAATTGCGTAAAAAAAAAGAAACGTTAATACCAAAAACATTAAAAACTGGTCTTTAAGACCATTTTTGAGACATTTTAAAAATGATATACATATCTTGAGTGATTTATGTACCCATTAATCGACAGTGGTGGCTAACCTGCAACATGGCCTTAAATTTTTTACCTTGTCTATGTCTCCATGCTCACTTTGGCAACGAACCTGTGTGCCCTTGTAAGGGCTGTTATGTCCCGCTATTCTTGGTGTCTAGTTGATTATAACGGAATTGTATTCCGTTGTTTTTGGTAATTTCCCCTACCCGATCACTACTTATTTACTAGCTGCTGTCAGTGTCCTTAATGCAAGAAATTAAAAGAGAGAAAATTACTCTCTGCTTTTGACTGAATTACTTTGTAAAACTAATCTATACTTAATTTATACAGTGAAGACTATGCAATGCTATTTTATATTTGATTATTCGGTTTATCTGAATAGCTACAAACTTAAAAATATTAAACATTGTTTAAGTTCTATATTTGATCTATTTATTTATTTGTGGCATTTACACGATTTCAAACAGGGCAAACACAATTTGGCTTTGCCTTAGATGAATCTCAACAAACTGCGTAGCGAAACTCCCTCTAAGGTTATTGAACAATTCGCGCATTTCTTACCGCGATCTACCTCTCCAAGCTCTTCGGTGAATCTGAAGGTTTTTTTTTTTTGCTTCCCCCATATGTTACGAACCGCTGCTTCCCTTGCGGTACGTCAGGTGCCTAGAAAGCGATCAAAAGCAAGCTCACACAGTGCGTTATTGTCCCCATCTCTCTCTCTCTCTCTCTCTCTCTCTCTCTCTCTCCCACTGTCTCTCCCCCTCTCTCTCTCTTTCTCTATCTCTCTCTCTGCTCACACTGTCGCCTGCAAGCTCATGAGTGCGAGCGCCTAGAAATCCATCTGAATGCGAGGAGTGAAGGAGGTTTGGTGAGCTCTGCAGACAAATTTCACTTGTCATTTCTGAATAACGGCGCTCTACCGGGGGGCTGGAATCGGACTTCTGTAAAAGAAGTGCGGTGGCCTTCGCCCTCACTCAGCAACGATGTCCGAATTTATCCTCACCTTACTCGTCATACTGGGATTTGGGGATATATTCTCAAATGTTCAGACACTGAAGGACGCTAATTCAGGTAAGAGACGCAGCAGCTGTACAATAAAACTTGCACTCGCAGAGCATCCTATAATCTGTCAGCGCATCTCGCCACGCGCGTGATGTCTCTACGCTTTTGATTCGATGCGAGCATTTTTCCCGAAATATTACGTTAAATTGAACTGGGAACTAGTCAGGTTGAGGTTGGAATGTTTCATTCGTGTATTGTAGTTGTCGATGGTGTAATTCAGTTCCCTGTAGTGTCTACTAGTGCAGTGTACCAGTGGTGTGCTTGGATAGACCAAAAGAGTATGAATAAGCTCAAGCCCTAATCATGATTGTGATTTTAAGACGGAAATGTGAGGTGTGTAGGAGGATATATTGTCAAAATAAAACAAGAATGCGTTTGTTCTTTTTTTTTTTTTTTCTAAGTCTTCGAACATATGAATATGCTTACTGAGAAACGTAGGTTACATTTAACAGTGCAACACATATTTTAAATTGTGAAATAATAATTGAATGGTTGTTTATTGCAATAAATACCATGGTATGAGTCGCCTTATGATTCGAACTCTAAGATACATTTCCATAATTCCTTGCAAAATTTAAAAAGTTAGTTTGCTCTTATTTTTATCAGATATCTACATTGGTGTGAGTTATGTTGCATTATCTTTTAGCGTTTAGTAAAAGTTTATTGCATTACTTTAGTGTCATTTGTTACCCTGATAGTATTTTTATTTTATTTATTTATTTTGTCAGTTTTATTACTGGTCAATAGTTGCTGAAAAAAAGACAATTTTGAGCTGAACTCAGACGAAATCATCATGTGACCTTGTGTTGGACCATCTTTATTTTCAGTAACAAAACGATTTTAGTAGCCAGGCTAATGCCTGAATCATAGTCAGTGTATTGTTACATCATAAAATGGCAACTTCTAACATCTATCTTCAAGTTGTGAATGTTGCAAATCTCTTAGATATCACAATGTCTTCCTTATATGGCTTGCTTGATGTAAGCTTTTGGTTGAAGAGTAGCAACTGTGAGTGACACTGCCAGAGAAATCTAAATCAATGAGGGCAGATATTTAATGAATCTTGATGTGGGGATCAATGAGTCTTGAACTAGTTGCAGGGGTTTTGTTCATTTGCAGCAAATCCCTGTTCACCATCAGATTGAGATAAAGCAAAGATTGTCTGCTTGGAGCACAGACACCTCTGTCATGGTTTGTTTTCCCCTTGTGCTCTCAATGCTAGACACAAGCTTCATGAAAAAAAATCTGGTTTCAAGTATCATATTTGAATGCATACACAATATAAATTATAACTAGGTAGCTATTGCAAGACTGTCTTTTATAACCAAAAACAGCATTTATAAACAAAGAAGGTCCCTGCACCTCTGTAGCGTTTCACATGACAACTAATTTTGTTTTAAAGACCAACAGGTAAAAGATTGTATTGAAAAAAAATGGATAAATTATTTAAAAAATAAAAAATGCTTTAAACATCCATGTTTTGTTATGTAAGTAGCAGGACCTTTCGATGCATGACATCAACTACAGCAGACATTTTAAACCATTTAGGGTGTTTTGTTACATGTAAACCATCATAAATTAACCTTTGACCCTTAAACATAATTTTATATGGCCATAGCTCTGTGTTTTTTATTCAACAACATGGCTGCAAGTCTTGAAGCAGCTGGTACTCCTTGAATGTTTTCTTTTACTATTATTAATTGCAGTGGAAAGTTGTGAAACTCAAAATAAAATTTTAAATATATAAACTTTTTTTTCACAGAAAAAAACAAACATATAATTTAATTAATAATTTATACATCAAACGGTTAAGTCGAAATAACTTCCTAGGACATACACTAGATATTTAAGTCTCTTCATCCAGGTGTGTTCATGGAGAAAAAAAGTGTTATTTTCAAAAGCTGCATATTCATCATATCAGATGAATGATAATATCACGGTACCCTGCAAAGAGATTATTTTAATAGTGAGGCTTGTGTTCTCCTGCTAAGTGCTTGTATTTGTATCTCCATCATATGATACACTGTCCTAATTCTCAAAACAGTTCATTAACTTATCACATATTTAAAAAATAATTAATCAATCACAATCACAGCAGAGTCATCCGTGTGGTTGTGACATAAGCACTCTTAGGATGCTTGATAAAACTGCTCTTTCCACAGTCTGTTTAGTGAACCTTTAATCATTGTTTGCCATCTAATCCAGTGTATCGCAGCCAAGAGTTTACAGCACCGGTGCAGGCAGATGGAAAAGCATCATTGAAAAGTAGTTTACTCAAACCATACTTCATTATATCAAACCCTCTTTTATCTTACCATGTGACTCTCGCTTCAGATATTTATCGGTTGTTATATACAGTTCAAGGTTGCTGGAAATGTTTCTTCCTTTAAGAGCGCACATCCCAAAAGCAGGTTAAGCACTATCTTTTTGTTTTGAAATTGTGATGATGCCCCCAGAGCCTAATTAATTGAGATTATATCTAGATATGTGCTGGCTTATTGTCCAACTGTGATTTTTACCTATTGGAGTAAAGTCAATAAAGACACCAAGAGTGATTGTTCAAATGACCTCAGTCATGCAAAGGCAATGCTGATCTGTTACACACTACATAGGGGAAATGCTTTTGTGAAACTTAAGGAAAGGGCAGATATCATGCTCTGTTACAAAACCCTATGGAGCTGTGTTGTAGGGCATGTGTGATCATAGCAGATGTGGAGGCTGTTTTAAATGGTAAGCAACAATAATGGCTTCTTTGACTAGTTTTCACCAAGTATTTAAAGCAGTAATTTCACTACTGAGGCGAGCTAAGTAAAAAAGTAAATCCAAGATGGGAGAAGTTATGTGAAAATTTATTGTAAATATGAAAATAAACATATTAAAATACAAATTAAATATGCTGGGAAAAAAAATATATATATAAAAATATTTTTATCAATAATGATATATATATATCTCTTTCCTAATACTTATATGTGCAATATGTTTTTATGTGTATTATTACTCGGCCATTAGCTTGGCAAAATGCTAGGGTTAATTCAGGATAATTGAGACATTTTCTCCATTTATGTCAATGGCAAAAAGTGTCCTAATTTACCTGAATTCACACCTGACAAACAAATATTGAATCTGTTGACCCATGCAGAATGCTGTTTGTGTTGTTGCCTTTGTATAACATTCCAAATCGGTCACTTAATAGGGTTCAGTGAACATTTGGATACTTCTGGCTAATTCACACTGCACTGACACCAACTAACGCCAACAGACACGTTCATCAGGGCTTGTCGGATCTGTGTGTTACCCCTGTCGGCATCTGTTGCGAAATATCGCAGATTAAACATGCTCATTCAGTGTTTGTCGGGTTGTGGAGTGTCTGAGAATGACATATTGTGATCTGGTATTTATTGACACAGGATAGTGTCTGTTGGTGCAGTGTTTTGGAACAGTGTTGTGGTTGCACACACCATGTATATATATATATATATATATGTTTTTCAGGTGTTTCCTCCTTCCCAACCAAGTAATTGGCCCTGTGGTCTCAGTCAGAACATTAAAATAGCCCCTACTTAGTGGCTGACCTTACAATTATCATGTGATACTCTATAAAACGGGAAGCAATAAGGCATTATAATCCAGAGCCAAAACACTTGCTGAAAAAGGGTTTAAAATGGCAAGGCAGATGACAAAGCAAAGCACTTGGGTTTTGTTAAGAGCAGCAGCCTCATTTCTGGATGTGATTCATCTAGCACATGTGTGGCAGGCTTCATTGTTTTTGTTGGCGTTCTAGTGCATGCGCCATTTGATCTGATTGGAGTTCAGCTGAAGTTGGCCACACATCATTAAGTCATTAAGTGTTCTGACCTTTGACGGATCAAGTGGTTGTGGCTGAACATTGCTGTTGGAACAAATCCTGTAATGCACAGGTAATCTGCTGGCTTATTTACATTGTATTTTATGTTGAAATGCTGGACCAGCTCTTTGGAAGCTAATGGAAAAGGTCAAGATATTTTACACCTATATTTTACAAGACAATTTGTTCATCAGTGAGGATCTGTCTAAAATTTTTACAATTTGATTTAAATTAACAGTTTACCCAAAGATGAATTAATGTCTCCTCATGTCATCCCAGACTTCACAATTTTCTTTTTTTTCTTTTCTTTTTTTTTTGGGGGGGGGGGGGGGGGGGCACTGAAAAATACATTTTAAATAATGTTAATTAATGTTTGGCCACTGCTTGAGTACAATATTTTGGATGCTTCTAAAACCACAGTCAGGAGAGTGCATATTTTGTTATAGTTTGTGGATTTATGCACCCATTTTAACTGGATCTGGACATCTTTGCTTAATTTTCAGAAAACAGTCTGTCAGCTGTTAGATCAGGTTAAACACATGGCAGAGGTGGGTAACGAGTTACATTTACTTGAGTAAATTTTTTGGGTAATTAATACTTTTTTGCAGTATATTTAAAGTTGTAACAGACACATACATACATTACATAAATTGTATCTATATATCTAACTAAAAATAGACTAGAGATATACAAAATATGATCCATAGTAACTAATAACTAACTACTTAAGTAGTTTTTTTTTTTGTCCGATACTTTTTTACTCTTACTCAAGTAACTATTCAGACTATTACTTTTAGTTTTACTTGAGTAAACATTTCTATAAGTACTTTTACTTGAGTAAAATCTTCTTCTTCTTCCTCTCTCTCTCTCTCTCTTTCTCTCTCTCTCTCCACATTTTGTCTTTAGTGGAGGGGTACCAGTCACTATAAAACATCACTAGAATACATAGATATATTTCAATTAGAATATGACAAATCAGAGACAATTATGGGTGTGCAATAATATATCAGTTTTATCCTGAAGACTAAAAGATTAGCAAATATTCTTAATGAGCAAAACAATGTGCTTTGTGAAAAGCAGAGGAAATTAAGAATTTATTGTAATAATTTAATAAATGCATAGACAAACCAGATATCAAAACCAGATTTTTGTTACTTTGAACATATGAAGAATTTTCATATTTATGTAAAAAAATGACACCGCAACAAGTACTGAAACAGAAATAAAAGAAATAAGAAAACAATAGTATTATGGTGTGTTTACAGTTTGCTGAAATGATTTTATGTATTTTTAACAAAGTGTAAATTGACCAAATGTGCTTCTCAGAGGGCTGGACTACACATTAGTGCAGTTGGCTTTTGTGGTGCTGTGCGGTTTGTTTATAATATTGTGAACCATATAGAGGTAATGATGACATACAGAGAAGGAGATGAGCCGCTTATTTTATTTCTGTGGAGATAACAATGAGGATTATATTATATATATATAAACTGCTCAGAGACTCTCAGAGGTCTTCAGTGTTCTACACAATTGGAAGGCTCGATGGTTTAGCTGGGCCGCCTTGTAACGCTGCATGAAAGTCATGAAATTACATTTATAAATATAATACTTTTGTGTGAATGAGGCTTTCAGTACAGTTAAAAAATTTGGGGTAAGTTAAAAAGAAAACAAAATCATTTTATTCAGCAAGGACACATTATATTGTCCTAAAGTAAAACAACAAGGCATTTATATTGTAACAAACTATTTCTATTTCAAATAAAAGCTATTCTTTTGAACTGTTTATCAAAGAATATTGAAAACAAATTTCATTGTTTCCACATAAACATTAAGCAACACAAATGTTTTCATCATTGATAATTAATAATAATAATAATAATAATAATGTTTCTTGAGCACCAAATCATAATATAAGTATGATTTCTGAAGGATCATATGTCACTGAAGACTGGAGTAATGACTGTTGAAAATTCAGCTTTACTTTCACAGGAATACATTACATTTTAATATATGTTAAAATAGAAAACAGGTCATTTAAATTGTAATAATATTTCACAATATTACTGTTTTTACTGTATTTTTGATCAAATAAATGCAGCTTTGGTGAGCATACAGAATTTATTTAAAAAGTATTACAAACCTTACCAACTCCAACTTTTTTAACGCTAGTACATATATCAAGATATAGTTTTATATTACATTTATGGAATGCATTAATTGTTTTTTTTTTTAACTAAAGATAATGTAAAAATATTATGTTTCGAGCAAAGAAAAAAAATTGCTAAAGTTAAACCAAAAACAAATGTTCTGTTGTTACTTGGTTTTAATAAAAGCATCCACTAAATTTGTCAATGCTAATGTGCAAAGAGACCTAAGATGAGTGAATACTAAAAGAACGATGTACCTTTTCACTCTGTTCACTTTTTGGTCCACTTAAAGGAATTTGACTTTCATTCTTTTATTGTATAAGGGTTTAGACAGGTTAAAACTAATGCTAGACTCAGCAGTATATCCAGACAGTGGACCAGAGCTGCAGAGATTCAACAGACTCAGTTTTATCCTGGGGCAGTCTGACAGCCTGAGCCCAAAACAAGTAGTTGGGGCACCCTCATGAGGCACCTCATAGTTAGCATTTAGCTTTGGTGCTCTGTTAAATCTTTAAAAATCTTTAAAAAGACTCTATGCACATCATGACTGAAGCATGAAAGTGCGACCAGAGGTTCTTTCAGCCCTATGTGGTTTTTAGTGTCATACCATATAAAAACTTGTTTTTGGCAAGGCTTCCGTAGGGGCCTGTGGATATTATTGGTTCACTCACTTGACATATGGCAAAAAAGGCCACACACCTGGAGAGAGAGAGAGAGAGCAACCCTTGGCCAGAGGAGTGTCTGAGTGAATTTCTCTTCCAAACTCCCCTTCATTATACCTGCTGTTGTGGCAGTGATTTAAGACCGCCAAACCAGATTAAAAGGCAACTGTCCCAGCTGCCACCTGGCATGCAGCTATAGGGCTGAGAGGCTGATGCTGGAATGTTTTAAAAACCCATAAAGAAGCCTAATTCATCATCTGTCCCTCATTCAGGAGAAAGGCATTCAAAGGGAATTAAGGTGGTTTGGTTTGGTTTAGTTTGAATTCCTTTTACCTTAATGTACTTTGATATAAAATAATTATTTGATTTCAGTTAATTACCATCAAATTTGGTTTGTAACCCAGCTCAGCAGGACTCGTGTGGTGATCTACTCTCCGTGCAGTTTCATGCAGCTTGCGTTCTCTTTGTATTTTATTATTGAATTCTGATTTCTCATTGGGCACCAATCTCAGTACCAGCAACATTATTTTGTTAAATGACCATGTACTTTACTATTAATTTAATGTTTTTTAAGTCTATAGAGAGCTACAGTTGGGTTTTGGAAGTAAAAATCTTTTTTTTTTCCTTGGGGGAGACTGTTAATCAATGTTATATGGTTCATTATGTATATATCAGCCTCCTATATGTCACTATTAATTCATTTAAATATTTTTTTGTTAATTCCTGGTTAACAACTATATTACCTTGATTCTGGAATGATTCTGAAGTGATTTGGAAAAATTATTACATCACTTATTCATCAGTGTGTGTTTTTTGCTTCACAAGACATTAATTGGACTGGAGTTAGGTGGATTACTTGTGGATTATCGTGATGTTTTTATCAGCTGTTTGGACTCTAACGGCACCCGTTCACTGCAGAGAATCCAATGGTAAGCAAGTGACCTAATGCTAATTTCTCCTAATCCGTAGGGTAAGTACATTTTCAGCAAATATTAATTTTTGGATGAAGTATTCCTTTAAAAATAATGTGTAGAGATCCCGGCCTACTGAAAATGGTCACGTTTAGTGCAGAACATGACCACAAATATAAAAATATACATTTGTAAGAAAAAAAATCTGTATTGTCTGTATGACCTTACAAATCTGCAGTGAGTTGTTACATTAGTCCACTTAACCAGTGTGACCCATACCTTATTTTAAATGCATTATGTGTTAATAGTATGCAATTTAATGCATGTCAGCTTTCTTTCTTGTCTAGTTTGGCAGGCCTTTCGGCAACAGCATCTTATAGTTTAGGTTCACAACCTGCTCTGGTCTGTCACAGCTGACTTCTTTCTGTTTATGACTCCTTTTGTTCTTATTAGATACATGCCTGCATGTTTTTGTTTCTTTTCTTTCTGTGCGAGAAGTGTGTTCACCCTCTGCATCTCTGATGCGCATCAGCACTCTGTGAAAGCACATGAGATAAAGCACTCAGCCTTCCAATCCCTAACTGTCTTTCACTTCCAGTGCTCACAGCTGGATAAATAACAGTCATCTAAAATGTTCTTCAGTACACAGTTTCATAATATACAAAAAAGAACAGAAGGGGAGCTAAAAGATAAGATGAAAGGCACTAATGATTTTAGAACTTTTGCCATTGTGAGTAATTGTCTTATGAATCATTTGAACTGGTAACTGTTATTTTTCATCTGGTCTGTTTTGGTAAAACCAATGAAAACATCCAAATGGATGTGAACAGCGATTGTAGATTTTAAGCCGATTTGATTCTGGCAATTTTCTGTAGGCCTGTTGATGCATCATAAGTCACCTGTTACATTTCCCCCACTATAATTATGGAACAGAAAAACAAGAGGCTAAGAGTGTTTAATACATCCAGCCCGTTGTTTCACACTGAGCCTCGGTGGTTATGCCACAATGTGAAAATGGCCTTTCTGTTTTTTTTTTTTTTTGCTTTTTCATTCCACTGGGATCCCTGCTTTTGGCATCGGTGCTTGACACTTGCTATTTATCTCAGCTAAAGGAAATTAATTTCTTTGAAACAGAAAAATCAAAGCCCTCTTGCTTGACAAGCCAAAATAGGTGAAGGTAACCAGCTTAGCAAAAATGCTTCAGCGAGGCAGTTTTGTGGTTGCACAAAACTCTTCAGCAGGGGATTAATTATTATCAAGTAGCCCTTAAAATCAATTGTAATGCCTGAATTAAATGTTGAGGCAGATTAGTAAATGCAGTCTATAGGAAACAACAGATTGCCCTGAGAGGGAGAGAGAGAGAGAGAAGAAAAAAAAGGTGGGTCATTCACTGACATCTCATAGCTTCGAAAAACCACTTTGTAGTGCAGCTCTTTCAAAATGGCCTGTTATGGATACTGCATACAGATTATGTTACATTTAGGTGTTTGATCATTTATCAAATCATTTCTAGAGTTTGGATGTGTTAAAAAAAACACACACACACACACACACTAAATAATGGATAGACTGCAAATATTATATTTTATTCATTACAAATTATTGTCTTTTTTTTTTTGCAACATTGTTTAAAAGTCAACAAACAATCAAATGAAGTGTGCTGCAGTGGCTGGAGTCTGTAATGTGTTGAAGTCATGGGCTGACTGCTATTTTTGATTGTTCAGGTGTCATGCTGACTTGTCTGACACCGGGTGGAGAGGTCAGACTTTGACTTTTCCTCACTATGTGATCTGGATCCAAGAGTTGAGCCCTTATTTTAGCTGGTTAACAATGAGTTTGTTGGTTTATCTGGACAGAGGTCTCTGGGAAAAACAAATGAGTAACACTGTGTCCTTAACAGACATAGTGAAAATTCCACATTACTCTGTTCATGATGAAAGTAAAAATGCTGCACATGCTGCAAGTTCTCTTTGTGCATGCTCTTTTCAAGTTCATTGAAGTTCATGAAGTTTTCATTTAGGGCCCCCCATTGTTTTCCATGCAATTTTCCGAAAAGCAACACTTTGATAAACACTATAGAAGAAAAAAAAAGAAACACACTAAAATATTAAATGCTTTTTATAAGATTCAATGTTTACATGATACTGAGACTTGTCTTCTAAATCACCCGATGAAAAATTGCTGTTTATTCATCTATTTGAGCTTCACAGTCAAAAAGTCTGTCAAAGGTTGTTTTTGGTTGTTAGTTTTTATTTTTATTTTTTGTATGATTGTTTTTTTTTTTTTTTTTGATCTCAGTTACTAAACTGTTGTAGCACTAAAAAAAGAAAGTGTGAGAAACTTTTTTTAACCTCACAAGGGTTTGAAAAAAGACATAAAAATGCAGAGGAAGTACAAATAGCAATAATTACTAAGTACAGATAATTTTGACCAGCTACAATACAGGTTTACTGTTTTTAGATGAATGTTGATATTTGGGAAATTGCATGGAAACCACTGTTGGTCACGTTGACCCCTAACACAAAAGCACAAAATCTGTACCCAATTTTTGAGCACAACAGGAGGGTTAAAGGAACACTCCGACTTTTTGGGACTTTAGCTTATTCACAGTATCCCCCAGAGTTAGATAAGTCCATACATACCTTTTTCATTTCTGTGCGTTCTGTAAGTGTTATTTGACGCACCCACCGCTAGCCTAGCTTAGCACAAAGACTTGATGTAAATGGATAATGGTAGCATAGTAATCCCAATAAGTGATATAATAATGCAAACATTTTCCTATTTACATGTTGTGTTCTGTATAGTCAAAGTGTGTACAAATAACAAGGCTATATGAGACAGAGAGCATTTTTAATCGTATAAATAATGGGAACTATATTCTCACTAGGCGTAGGAGCACAGCTAATGTTACTTGGGCGGAGTGGCTACTTGGGCGGAGTGATTAGCGCAGCACCCGAGACGCGCTGTGGTGAGGAGCAGAGAGTTCGTTCAGAGTTGGCATGTTCCACATTTACACCACCAGTCCGTGTTCGTTCTGATTCTCCCTTAGACATCAATCTGTTCGGCATCTTGTCTTACAGCTTCCAAAGTTTGTAACTCCTCGTCTGTGTATTCTGACTATATGGTTCTGGATCTTGGTTTGATACACAGTAAAATTCCTCTGAGTCTAACAATTATATACGCTAATCACTCCGCCCAAGTAGCCACTCCGCCCAAGTAACATTAGCTGTGCTCCTAAGGAAATCTGTACCGTACGAACTGTTGTCAGCTTGCTGCTGTGAGTGTCAAAATGTCCTCCACAATTTCACCGATTACTTCCATTTTTCAAAACATTCCGCAAAATCGTCTATTTTTTAATTTTTTTTTAATTTTTATTAAACTTCAAAAAACACAGTCAAAGTACAGTTACAGCAACATTAATACAGATGAAAACATAAAACACAAACAGAATATAAAGAAAAAATAAGCATTCAAAATGCACATATAGGCAGGGGGTGGGCTAAACATTACATACATATATTAAAGGATTTACAGATGGAAACTGTCTTAATTGATTTCTTATTATGCAAATAAAAAAATCAGCTTCACATAAATTCAAATTTCTCTTTCAAGAACCAAAAATAAATGATTGGTTTTACTGTACTTACACTTGTGTATATGAAATTTCGCAAAAATTTTAATTAAATTTATAATGCAATATTCTTTGGTTTTATTTGAAGGGATATTCGTAAAACCAAATAAAACGTGTTCTAAGTACAAAGAAAAAGGGGGGTCAGTGTTATCAAGTATAAATCTAGTCAAATATTTCCATAATATTTTAACATAATAAAAATGCCAAAATAGATGAAACAAAGTTTTAGTACTCATATTACAAAAAGAACAATTCAAATCAATATAATTTTTAAATTTAACAAAATAATTTACTGGGTAATATCTCTGTAAAATTTTAAAAGATACTTCCTTGACTTTGTTTACCAATAGGTATTTGTTTGGCAAGGTCCAAATATCCATCCATATTAAACCTTTTACTAATCTGTTCCAATAAAATATACAGTTAGGAGAAGAAACAATATCTTTTTGAAGTAAGGAACGAACAGTTTTGTTAACATTCATATTTCTAGGGCCAAAACAAAACAAAATCGTCTATTAATAAATTGTTTATTACGTCGACTGTGATTGACGTCACTTCCCAATGCAAACACGCCCAATAAAATGGCCCCACCCCTTTCACTTGACTGACAGGTTTCCGTGTAGATGTCGGAAATTCAAATTCAAAAGGAATTGTGATTCCATTTGAGTTTTGGCAGTTAACATGCGCAGTGCAGAGAGAATGAAAAAGCAAATGTGGTAATTAATATTGCTATTTAAATATGACAGACTCATAGCTCGTAAGACATGAGAAATGCATTTGCAAATGGACTTTGCTTTTTCATTTGAAATTTGGCACTCACTGTGCATTCGCAAAAGCGAAAATGCAAACGGTAATGCAAGATTTGCAATTGCATTTGGATTATGTCACAATTTATGCGTCCACATTTTGAAAACGCTAATTAAAATACAATTTGCAAATCCATTTGAAAATAGTCCGGAAAATCCTTCCACAGTGTATGTTAGAATAATTCAGTAATTCAAAAGAAATATTACTATTTTTATTGGAATGTTTTCTTGCTAGAATTTTTAGACATTGCTGTGCATTAGCCATTTCTACCTAGGCTAGTTTCTTTACTTAAAACATCTGCAGCCTAGAAAGATGTCTGAAGTGGCCATTTTGATTGCTTAAAATTGAATGCAGCATTAGTGTACCATCATATTCTGAAGGTCTTGTTTTTTCTCCTGCCAAGCAGCCTAATGCATCCTGCAGGGATGTTTTCCTGTTCAGAAAGGATCTTGCAGTGTAGGGAAAAATATTTTTCCCTGTGAATATGCTGTTGCCCATGGTACATGTCTGTGTCTCTGATAAGTGTACTGAAGCGGATCATTTGCAGTAACTGTCAAAGCACAGTCTCACTGTGGATTCTCTAAGATATTACAAACTAAGGACCAAGAAACAATCATCTCCTTTTTTAGAATGCAGTTTATCAAGCACTATTCAAGTTAACTTTTCGAGGACAGGAACTTCTCTCTTTCTGAGATGTTCCACTTAAACAGTCTCAAGTGGATCATGTGACTTTCAAAGCCAGGCTCTCTCCTTTCCCACCGGATTGGCCTAAACAGGGCTTGTCACAATAGCTTGTCACTAGGTGCCAGAATCTGACTGAATGATTTAGCACATCCTGCCTGTCAGGTCCATTATATGTAATAGAGAAGCTGATGCATAGATTCCATCTGACAGTGTGGCTGTTATCAAAATGCATTTGTACAATTTGGGCACCTCTTTGCTCCTGGATATGGCAGCCAGCGTGTGCCCTAGGGGACCCTTTGCAGATAGTGCCGCAAAACATTAATTTTCAGATCTCCCGAACGCTAGCGGTGGCCCCTGGCATTGTTTACCCCAGGAGCCCAGGCACTTCATTATTAAAAAAAAGTCCTCTCTCACCATCCTTCACAGTATTTTGACCTAATGGCTTTTCTGAAGATTCAGTAAGGGTTTAAAGTTCATCCTTATTGCTCCCTTTCAGCAGACTTTCACAGACCACAACTATTACATTTATTTTGGCTGGCGAACAGCATCACTATCATTTACAATGTTCCTCATTGATTAGACCTCTACGGCGATACCAGCATTTTTCACAGGGGCGTAAGAAAAAGAAAAGAACATATAATCCTTTCTGGTTTTATTGTCTGGACCAGCGCAGAATAGAAATTAATGTTATAATCGGTATAGGCATATTGCTAATAAACATTAAAGTAGCATAAGTGATGTTCCACATGCGGATGCATTAATATGTATTAAGTGTGACCCCAGACAAATATTCTCTTATAAGAAAAAATTGTGTAAGAATGTTATTGTATCATTAGTATTATTTGAATCATTTATCAAAGTGAATAACATACTGAGGTTGCTGTTTGCTCAATGCTTGTTGAGTGTGAATGCCAGAACAGGGAGCCATTAATAAAGCCCTGTCATATTGTTGCTGTAAATGATTTGCAATAGTGCAGAGCGGGTTGGGGCGGGTGGAGAGGTAATTTTTGAGACATTGTGGAAAGGGAAGAATAATTGAAATCTGGAATGTGATATGAACAAGTTACACTCGCTCTATATAACTTTTACAACATGGTTCAATGAATGTATTCACAACTGTAATACCCTTGCTAAGCCATGCGTGTTAACCTGCTGACAAGCTAAAAAATGTCCTAGTAGTAGCTGTGATTGATATGTCCTGAACTGAGACGCCTCTACTGCTCATTAAGAACACAAAAGAATGAGGGCGATCACATTGACTGATAAAACAACAGCAAGTGTGGTGGTTGTACTGTAGGTGCCGTGAAATTGAGATGATATCCTCATGGCTATTGATTGGCTGATGTCATAGGAACGATTTCATCTAGGGACCGCTAAATTGCTCATGCACTGTAAAGGGTGAAATGAACAAGCCAACATGCAATAGTTCCCTTGGGTTGATTTAAATGTATTATGTTAAATGGACCTATATGTTACAGCTGCACAATGACCAAAAAAAAAACAGCAGAATGCTTAATTTCTTTCAATTGATAATGATTGTTTATTCCATAAAATACAATTTACATTATGATTTACAATATTTTGTGTTGGCCAGACTTTGACTCATTTGTTTTTATTGAAAGGTACCACCAACATGTAATTTTTGTAGGGGTGCTCTGATTGATTGGTTTCGGCTGGTTTCGGCTAATCATGTTGGGATGTTTGATCGGCGATCTCTAAAAAGGTCGATCTCATAAAACCGATATCAAGCTGATAAAGCACCTGCCTGCGTGGGTGAAATAATTATAATGCTAAAGGTAAGGTACAATTCATATTGTTTCAATAAATAACTTCTTAAATTATAAAAAAAAAACTTTAATAATTGTGTTTTCTCACTGCGCATGCTCTCTATTTGCTCTCAAAATGTGCAAATGGCTTAAAATCACATCGCATCTGCACTATAAACAACTCTCTGCACAGTTGACACAGGAATTGTTACTTCCACAATTGAGATTGTGTCGCATTCCACACACTTAACGGCAGGTTCACATTACTCCGTTTGCAGTGTGCAGGTTGCATATGCGGTGCATATTTTTTCTGTGCTTCTGTTAATGGATTAAAGCACTCGCACTGCTCACGGTTGTGGTCCGGCAGTGCATTCAAGGAGCGGTGTGTGTGCAGAGATCGTTTCCACACCGAGTCTATTTTTGCTGCGCTGCAAGTGCAGAATTAATGTAACAGCGCATTGTTTGTGATAAATATGCACTGACACGAAAATACATTGATTTATACCATAAATGCATATAATTAAAGTCTACTGTGTTTGATTGAATAAATGAGGCATTTATATAGCGTTATACTGTGTATTGCTGTACACCCAAAAGCACTTTAAAATCATATGAGGGGGTCCTCAGCCACCACCAGTGTGCAGCATGATGCGACGGGAGAGAACAGTACAACAGCGGCAGTGCACTCACCACACACCAGCTATAGGTGGAGAGGAGAGAGAGAAAGAGCCAGTGGATGGGGATTATTAGGAGGCTATGATCGACAAGGGCCAGTGGAGGGAATTTGGCCAGGGCACCGGGGATACACCCCTCTTTACGAGAAGTGCCATGGGATTTTTAGTGACCACTGAGAGTCAGGACCTTGGTTTAACATCTCATCCGAAGGACGGCACTTTTTTCAGTATAGTGTTCCCGTCACTATTCTGGGGCATTAGGACCCACACAGACCCCCTGCTGGCCTCACTAACACCTCTTCCAGCAGCAACCTAGTTTTCCCAGGAGGTCTCCCATCCATGGACTGACCAGGCTTAGCTTAAGTGGGCAACCAGTCTTGACAGTGGAGAGAGCGCTGGTTATTCACTCCCCTCACCTACAATCCTTGCAGGACCTGAGACTCGAACCTGCGACCTTCGAGTTACAATTCTATCCAGTAGGTCACGACTTCCCCCCAAGACACAGTCAACACATAGGCTATGGCTTTTTGGCTAGGTTTAAAGGAAAAGAGCACTTTTAGATAAACTAGGCAAAAGTAGTTGACATTCATGGAGGTAGCAAAACAAGTTCTTTATGAACCGCAGGATTGCTTGTAATAAAATGCTTGAATTAAATGCAAAAGAAAAGCTTCTGTGATCGGCGATCAGTGATCAACCTCAAAAATCCTGATTGGAGCACTCCTACATTTTTGTTGGAACCCCTCTGTCTGTAAAACATTGTGTTGGAATGTTCTACTTTAAATGCCACTAGGCAACATTATTCCTCAAAGTTCTCTAATGGATGTATTTAAAATGTTTCCCCAGGAATGATCTTAGCTTTTCTTTTCTTTTTTTTATCAAATATTGAAATAAAAAATCTTATATAAGGTTTGTTATATTAATGTGAGTTGATATGAAAATAGCCAAAGGTGCTGGAAGGGCAATAAAAATAAACAAATATTATTATTATAATTTTATTTTTTTGGCAACTGCATGCAATAACCTATTTTTGTATTTGTTTTTGTAGGCTATACATCCAAAATACGCTAAGAACTGTTCCTTGATTACTTTCTTATCCATCAGTATATAAAAAAGTAAACTTAGATCCTCTTAGAAGCTTGAAAATCAAAACTGCTATTCAAATTTCAAATGAATTATTCACAGAAAATTGAGAGAGAAGACAATGCTATTATAATTAATGAAGCTGTCACTGTAAGTTTACTCAATTTCATGTGACTGCTTTATAAAATCTGTACTGCACAATAATCCAATTTAAAAAGGCTAACATGACATGCTTCAGTTTAAACTGTGAAAGTGTGTGAAGTAAGATCCAAGTAGCTAAACTATTAGTATTTGACAAATTTTTCATGACAGAACCCTAAGAAATGTCCAGTAATCCACTTTTTTGTCAAATTTCACCAAATTTGTAAGTATTTGTTTTAAATTGAAAGTACCCTATATCATTTATGTAATTAATGTAATGTTAATTTGTAATTGAACATGAGAGAACTTTAAAAGAACCATTTACAGAGTAATTTGCAGAATAATTAAAATGCCTCTGATTGGATGCACAAAATGTACAGTACATGTTGGTGATTACTTACCATGCTCAACTGCTGCAAAGTAAATTGCATCATAAATAAGAGATGAGAGCCTAGAGACCTGTCAATGCAATATTATTTTTTATATTATTATTTTTTTCCCCTGAAATATTCTTGTGGAAATTTTAGTATAAATATTGATTGGGTTGAGAATATTGATATAGTATCATGATGTAAATTATTGTAATATATTTTTTTTCTTTTTTTCAGCACTACTAAAAAATTACAATGGAGGAAAGGATGGAGGAAAGTCTTAAGGGATCATACGTAGTACATTTTAAAACCAGTGCTTACATATTCATTGACATCACTTCAAAAACAGACCATGTGTCATTTTCCTCAGGCAGCTTGGTGTAGCTCCATAAAGCACTAGATATTACTGGGGTTTGGTAATTTCTTGTGGCATGAGATAAATTGTTTATAATTAGTTAACAGTAGCAATGATAGGCAGCAATCTGGTTTATGCTGTGTCTTTCCTTTACAGATCTTGATAACATACAAGTTCACTTCACGTCTCCTGCTGGAGGTCATATTCTTGAGGAAATCGAGATTTTCTTTTTTTTCAGTTTTGAATATGTGCATAAGTCTGCTCAATGATATATAGGGTTCACCTGATGTGATTGGAGACCTGGAACATGGCCAATTTATACTGAACATCAAGTATGCTTTTATTATGCATAGGCTGCACAATAAAGTACAATGTGTGATTTAGTAGAACAGTGGACCTTAAATGACTGGCTAGGAAACTGACCACTGTCACTGATTTTGATTATGAGGAAAGGCTGTAATACAGGTAATCTACCTCTGACCACCAACACACAGAGGAAAGCAATTTAGAAAAGTATAGGTGACATTAAAATCTCCTGCCAATCACAGTACTCAAGCACCTTTAATTAAACAAGGAATCTGAGTTATAATAAGCCAGTGCCCTTCGGGAAATGCAGCAGCTCAGATTTCATTTTACAGACCGTTTTATTTGGCGACAGCATTTCAACCCCCTCTCTTTTGCTACCTGATCACAGACACTGATCATTTCTCCCGGTCTGAAAATTGAATTTTCACCTTTTTATATTAGCCAAGCTTTATCTAGTATGATTACAAAAAGAGAAGCTTCCTTTATATGCCATTCTGGATTAATTTGATTTGCCTGCTTTCTGTAGCTCACGTAACTTTCAAGATCCTTTGCAGTTGTCACCCAATTCAAATTTACCCTCCACTCTGATCTACTGATTTATTCCATTTGCATCAAATTCAGCAATAGTCATTTGAGCAGTGAGGCATGAACTGAACTGCAGTTTATAAGATTTTAAATCAGAGATTTGATTGCAGCGCCTGGCATTCTTGTGCATATCCTACAAGGGCTCTCAATAAGAATATTATGAGGGCCTTTTAAAGATTTTTATGTGCTTTTCTATTGTGTTGCATTGAATTGAAAGTTGTCATTGCATGCACTGTGACAGGATTAAAAGTGCAATAAAATGGCACAATTGTAGAATTAGCAAGTCTGATGGGTTCTAGACAGCCCTTGCTTTTATGGATGTATCTACCCAGTTAATGATTCAATACCTTAATACCCCTAAGTATCTTAAAATGTTACGGCATCAGCAGGGTTCAGTGTTTTCTCATAATATTTCGAAGGCAGCTAGAATTGCACTGTTAGGTAAGCTCCGGCCTAATGATTTTGTTTACTTCCAAGCAGCAATCAGTTCGTACTTGAAACCATAATTGTTTTTTGAGGCTGTTCATCTGTCTTTGTCCATTCAGCAAAAGGAACACGATTTTACAGAGTGAATTAATAAAAGCACGGGATTCAAGACATGAGGATTAAAATTGTGCATTTGTATTGTTACGATTCTTCTCAAAGATCGCAACAAAGTAAGGGAGAGGCCACACAACCGCTGCGTAAACAATAAGATTTATTTAAATAAAGTAATAAACATGAAGTGTCAAGAGATCAGTATAAATGTTAGTCAGCGTGTCAGCATGTAATTGTAAGTAAGCCAGCTCAAGTGATATCAGTCCAACCAAACATAAAGAGAAGTTCGAATCAACATATTGACATCAGATCTCCGAAACGGCTGTGATCTCCCATAGCCCACACATCCAGTCAGCTCTCCAGAACCGCAACACCAGCGAGCCATCGTCTCCCTCTCTCTGTTTGACAGGGTGTCTTTTAAAGTAGCCTGATCTGGTTCAGGTGTAAAGCCACGCCCACCAGCAATCAGCCTGTATCTCGGGACAAACACACAAGCACTCACTGCACAAGACTCATTGAACCGTCACACACCCCCCTTTAAAAAGATCCGATATCTTATAAGGATCCTCAAAACCTCTCAAAGAATCTCCAAAAAAAAATAAACTAACAAAACATACTTTCCTTTCAAAATCACTTTTTTTTTTTTTTTTTTTTAAATGAGATCCGATCTCCGTAGTACAAGTGTTTTCCACAGTCACCTCCATTCTCCTAGACTACTCAATTTATCCCCAGCAATCTGGATCCTGAAAGCATATTAAGGCAGCAGTATTAGTTCCCTTGATGTGTTTTACAGTTAAACTGTAAGGCTGCAAAAATAGCATCCAGCGCATTAACCGCTGACTCAGGGACTGTAGAGAGTGTAAAAACGTTAGAGGATTGTGATCAGAATAAACCTCCACAGGTAATCCGCCCCCAACGTACACATCAAAATGTTGAAGAGCCCAAATTAAGGATAATGCTTCCTTCTCTATTACAGAATAGTTCCTCTGGTAAGTATTAAACTTACGAGAAAAGAAACTTACAGGATGGTCAAGTCCACTCTCACCAGTTTGTAATAGAACCGCTCCAGCACCAATCTGGCTGGCATCTACTTGTATCTTAAAAAGTTTATCCAGCCTAGGGGCAGCTAAAACAGGGGCAACAGTTAGTAACAGTTTAACATGTTCAAAAGCCTTCTGACAATTTTCACTCCAAACAAAATTGACAGCACTCTTAAGCAGATCAGTGAGTGGAGAAACAACAGTTGAAAAATTTGGGCAAAACCCCCGGTAATACCCGACCATCCCTAAAAAACGCATCAGCTCCTTCTTTGTTGATGGAGGAGGAAACTGTTGAATAGCTGCAACTTTGGCTTGAACAGGACGTACCTCACCCCGTCCAACTTCTTATCCCAAATATCTGACAGTACCCTTGGCAAACTCACACTTTGCCAAGTTCACTGTAAGACATGCCTCAGCCAAACGCAGCAGAAGCGCACGAAGATGTACCAGATGTTGTTCCCATGTATCACTAAATACAATAACATCATCCAAATACACCGCATAACCCTCCAGGCCGAATACCACTTTATTCATTCATCTCTGGAAGGTTGCGGGTGCATTTCTCAAACCGAAACTCATAACAGAGTAAGAATATAACCCAGATGGTGTAATGAATGACGTTAACTCTTGAGCTCTGGGAGTTAAAGGCACTTGCCAATACCCCTTTAGAAGGTCTAGTTTGCTTACAAACTTAGCAGAACCCACCTGATCCACACAATCCTCCATTCGAGGAAGTGGAAAAGCGTCAGGTTTAGTAATAGCGTTTAACTTGCGGTAATCAGTGCAAAATCTATAAGTAGAATCTGGCTTTTTTACCAACAAGCATGGTGAAGCCCAACTGGAGCATGAAGGAACAGCGATCTCATTCTTAAGCATATACTGAACCTCTGACTCCAGCACATTCCGCTTATTGATGGGAACCCTGTAAAAACGCTGATGAATAGGTCGCGCATCTCCCACATCCACATCATGCTAGACCAGATGCGTACAGGTGGGCACATCTGCAAACAAACTAGGAAAATCAAACAACAACTATCAATTCTGACCTTTTTAACTCTGACAAATGTGAAAACAAAACCTCCAGATTCTGAAGGGTCTCTGAATTCCTTAACCATGGAAGCAAAACACAGTCTCCAGGTTCAATTACATCCTCCCCTCCTTCTACAGAAAAAGGTTGAGAATTATCCAGAGGGACAGCAGCAACAGTTGGCTTAACCAGTTGAGTGTCAGAAATACGAGAATTATAAGGCTTAAGTAGCTTTACGTGAAAACACTGTTTAACCTTTCGCCGATTTGGAGTTGCAATTTGATAATTTTGGTCAGTCATTTTTCGAAGAACAGTATATGGTCCAGTAAACCGTGCGCAAAAAGGAGAGCCAGATGAAGGTAATAAAACCAGCACTTGATCACCCGGTATAAAAACACGGCATTTGGTATGTTTGTCAAAGTGTTTCTTCATCTTATCTTGTGCTCCAACAAGATTTTTCTGAGCACTCAGTCCAGCTAAAAATAAACGTCTACGGAAACCATCTACATATTCCAACAAATTTTGAGGAGGATCCTTATCACCCAATCCCCCCCTCAAAACAGAAAGAGAACCACGTACAGAGGCACTGGTCTCAAAGATTGATTCGGTTTCCCTGTTAACTGACAGGTATGGCACGTTTTAAGGCCGAAATATCCTTTTTCAAACATGGCCAATAAAACTGTCTCAAAACTCTGTTATAGGTTTTATTTACTCCGAAATGACCAGCAACTTCACCATGTGAAATTCGCATTACCTATTCTCGAAATTGTTTTGGCACCACTACTTGAATTACAGATTCCTCCATCAAACCTTTCTTACAGGGAATAAATTTCCTTAAAAGTATCTCATCCTGGATAAAATATCCACTGGCAGCACTTCTTACCTCCTGTGATGGAATAACATTCTCAAACAGTTGTTGTAACCCAGGATCATTCTGTTGTGCAGTCATCAACTCCCTATGAGTAATAGGAAGAAGAGTAGACAAACCAGGCACAACACAGTTAAACACTTTTTCTTCACAAGATACCTCACGACTCCTTGAACGAGTTACTGCACACGTTACAAATACCTCAGGGAATTCTTGCATTAGTACATCAGAAGTTTCAATCAATGGGGTGGACACTACCCCAGGTGGTGGAATTACCTCTCGCCATACCCTATCTCCAGCTAAATTATTCCCCAGTATTACCATAACACCATCCACTGGCAATGATGGACGCACTCCAAGGGTTACTTCTCCACAGACCAACTCCGAATTCAAGTTTATCCTGTGCAAAGGGACAGAAAGAGTTTGTAATCCAATTCCCGATTAAAACATTCTTCCCTTCACTTGATGCATCAGAAAAAGGCAGGACCGATTCAAGAATAAAGGATTCTGAAGCTCCGATATCTCTCAATCTTAACTGGAACTTTTTTATCAGAATTAATCAAAGAAACAAATCCCTCCGTAATGAATGGTGCAAAGTGCTTTGTGCTGTCACTCTTTGACTCAGACACTGCATTCCCTACTTCCATAAAAGCACAACCCGCAAAATCATTAGTTCCTGTAGTCTCTGTCAACAATACAGGACTAGCATTGGTATTAGTCTAATTCTTTGAACTAAATTTCAACTTTGAGGCCAAAATCGGACACTTATTTTTCCAATGACCAACATTGAAACCGTAATTGCATACTACGTCTCGGTCACTCCTCCCACGACCCTTTTTCTCAAATTTTGAAACATAGGTTTTCTCAAATCTCTTTGATGCCACCCTATTTTCACAAAAATTACCATACTGACGCCCTGTTCGATCCTCTTGGTACACATTTTTATGCGTCAATATGTAATCATCTGCCAAGACTGCAGCTTCACTCGCGTCATTTGGCTTCTTTTTGTTTATATATGTAGCAATATAGTCAGGTACAATGTTCTTAAATTGTTCTAAAATAACCAAGTTACGCAACTTCTCAAAATTGTTAACATCGGAAGCAATACACCAACGATCAAAATGTGAAACAATTTCTCTTACCACCTCAGAATGTGTTTGGCGGTCACCTTTTCTCCAATTCCTAAAACGCTGGCGGTATGCCTCAGGAACTAACTCATAAGCTTTTAGGACAGTCACTTACCTTCTCATAGTTTCTTCTGTTCTCCATCGTAAGCGCTGCGTATGCCTCCTGTGCTTTGCCTGTAATGACAGTTTGAAGCATAATAACTCGAATCGCACTTGGCCATTTCCCCTCTTCCGCTATAGTCTCAAATAAGGAGAAAAAAACATCAGGGTCATGTTCGTTGAATTTAGGGAGCAGTCTTAAATTATCGGCAAAGTCAAATCTGCCAGACAAATGTACCGGTTCACCACCTTCTGGGGATAATATACCCTCCATTATCAATTGCAAACGTTCCGCCTGCAGCTCAAACTCCCGTTCTGATTTTTCAGACTCAAATCTTTTCTGGGCAAATTCAATTTCGCGTTGTTTGAGTAAATTATCGGTTCTTAATTTCTCCATCTCAAACTCATACCGTTTAGTTTCCATGACCAAATCTCTATCGTGAATTGGTTGCATTTGCAAAATCTCTTTTTTCTGTTCAAAAGACAACCCTGAAAAAATATCTAACGAAGTTTTTCTTTCAACGTCATGTTTTTTCTTTGCGGAAACGATCAAAAGATTTTTAATTAAACAATCTCTCACAATAGAACGAAGTTCGTTCTTCTTTATTTTTTTATCCACATCACCAATTTTAAAATGCTCTACAAGTTCCCACAATTGTTGCTTCACACACGAATTTAACATTTCTTCCGACGGAGCCTTAACAAATTCTTCAACGGACGTCATTTTAACCTTTAAACTTGTTAATTACACGCTCAACTTAAAGTAAGTGCATTTTAAAAACCTAATAAGCAATGGACAAAACACTCATTCAACTTCTCCCCGTCTACCCTACTTAACAACCCACTAACCTATTCTATGCCTAATCTTCATGCAGCTTCCAAGAGTAAAGCGACTTTAAACACCAAATACCGCTGGTTTCGAAACTGAGCAATACAGCCCAATCCGTAGACACGGCGGTGTGCTTCACCCAAAAGCCTGCACAAAAATAAAAAAGGCAAAATAACAAATCAATGCAAAGCGTTGCTAATACCTACTGGGGAAAAATGAACAAGGTTTCATCCGTACCTTAATAACATGCACTTACCTTAAATGACTACCTTCGAACTCACGGGACATCTCCAAAATAATCTAATCAAAGATTTATGTGCATCTCCAAAATAATGCAAAATAAACAAGATTAACTTTTCACATTATCATCCAACAGAGCACTAGTCTACCAAATGAGCTAAACAATCCCTACATTTTACAACAAACTCTCATTTGTTAACCAATTACTCTTTTAGGACGAGCCCCCATTTGTTACGATTCTTCTCAAAGATCGCAACAAAGTAAGGGAGACGCCACACAACCGCTGCGTAAACAATAAGATTTATTTAAATAAAGTAATAAACATGAAGTGTCAAGAGATCAGTATAAATGTTAGTCAGCGTGTCAGCATGTAATTGTAAGTAAGCCAGCTCAAGTGATATCTGTCCAACCAAACATAAAGAGAAGTTCGAATCAACATATTGACATCAGATCTCCGAAACGGCTGTGATCTCCCATAGCCCACACATCCCGTCAGCTCTCCAGAAGCCTCCAGAACCGCAACACCAGCGAGCCATCGTCTCCCTCTCTCTGTTTGACAGTGTGTCTTTTAAAGTAGCCTGATCTGGTTCAGGTGTAAAGCCACGCCCACCAGCAATCAGCCTGTATCTCGGGACAAACACACAAGCACTCACTGCACAAGACTCATTGAACCGTCACAGTATGCTACAAAACAGCAAGTGAGACAATGCATAATATCTGAGGCAGAGTATATTGTGCTTAACATGTCTATCATAGGGATGTGCAAAACTGCACATCTTCAAAATCATCTAGTCAGTGGGTTGCTTGAATGACTGTTTGGCTAAATGTTCTTAAGGAAGCCTGTTTCCTAGGCGGGCTTTAAGTAAGATGCATTCTTGCATTTAAAAACAGTCAGACAGCACAACAGGATGGAGCACAGGGATTTTGAGATGCAGTTTAAAAATGCATTAAATTTCACAATTTCATTATGTTATAGTTGATGAGTTACCGGTGCCTGATCAAGGGATAGATTACTCAAAAATTCATATTTTATTTACTCATGTTCATGTAATTCCAAACCTGTATGCCTTTTTATATAATATAACAAAATTGGACCTCAATAGAATCAATGGACATCAATAGAAAAAAAAAAAAAAACTCAGAAATCCCCAAATCGTGGAGCCCCAACGCAGACCTAGGCTGATGGTTTCACTGGTTTACGTCTGGGAAATAACTATTGGCAAGCTTTAACTAGAGGCAAAAAATCTCCCTGTAGACAGAAGCGCCAAAGCTTAGTGGCACATTTCAATCAGAAAGAAACAGCAGGGGAGACATCTTCCATGGGTGGAATCTTTAGTTCTGCTCAATATGGCCAAAAGCGATAGAAACGAGACAGAAAACAACAAGAAGAAACATTACCATTCTAATTTTGTCTGGGCACAGGTTCAGACATTTCATGTAACTGATGTCATTTTTTTGTATGCTGCTAGTGCCTTAAATGGAAATGATGAGTCTGTGATCTTTTTCCCCTGCTCTCTCCATGTGTTCAACTCATTCAGCATCAGGGCTTATTTTAAAGCATTCATACCTATCCAAGACATGTTGGCTTTTCTTTAATTCTCTTTGGAACAGGCCACCTATTGGACGTGCCGGTGGTAGACATGTCATGTATTTTAGTTGTTAAAGCACTGCAGTGAAATTACATGAACTGTTCTGACTTTAAAGGATCTTTGACAAGCCTCAGACCAGAGCGGTCTTTGCCTGAAGGCAACCCTTTGAGCAGACACAGCCTAGGTATAGATGTTTCCAGGGAAGGACTTTGTACTGTACCTCTTTGACCATTTTGCTTTTGGAGAAAGCCAATGGAAAACATTTAACTTATTACGGTGATGTTTTTATGATTTAGGATCTCTACTTTGTGTGAACGCCCCTCAGCAATGGTTTGGCTAATAGTACCAATAAACCCTAAACTGGGCTGGTGTTGGGCCAGTGAAAAAAAAAAAAAGAAAAAAAAAAGAAAAAAGAAGAAGAAGTTGCAATGGTTGCCTTAATATATCTTGGGTGGTTTTCATGTTCTGTACACCTTTATATATTAAAGGTCCAGTTTTTTGCGCTTTTTTGAAGCTTTGATTGTGTTTACAGTGTGCAATATAACATGTGTTCATGTTTTGCGTGTAAAAAAACTGTATTTTTCACACAATTCACCTATCTGTATACCGCTGTTTTCACTGTCACAAAAACGGGCTGATGACTTCCTTGTTCTATAAAGTCCCTCCTTCAGAAATACGTAACAGGTTCTGATTGGGCCAGCCGTTCCTGTGTTGTGATTAGACCCCAGCTTAGAGCAGGCTGACCTCCTGGTAACGCGATTGGACTAGTTTTGAGAAGCAAGTGGGCAGGAGCATGTGCTGGAGATGTACTTATAATCACAGGAGCGTTTTTACTAACGAGATGCACATGAAAATCGCATTCGTTTTTTTGCACAGCCCTAACATCTAGTTAACAAAGCTAAACAGCGGTGCCCTATGTGTAGTAAGTTACAGAAACTGTTAAACGCACCAACTTAAATAATAAAATACACTTACCAGTTGTGGTCCATAAACAACGCCTTCTCCAGACAAAGAGGAAACTGCTCCATCTTTCAAGAATAATCTTTTTGCAAATCCGGCAATAAACTGATTGAGATTGAGGAAGTTGTCCTCAGCAAACTAACCTCAGCAAAATGTGCTGCACATACAGTAGTTTTAAATGTGGATTAGAATTTTCAGGAACCGAGTTAAACATAAATTGTAACCATTAATCTCCAAGTACAGCGTCCATGGGAAATCCAAACAAAGATGATTGGACTCCGAGATGAAAATAACAGCGTTTCAACGACATGGCAAACATAAACGCAGCTCTTCCTTCTTCTCCGTCAGAGCGCAACAAGACCACGCTCCCCCTTTTTGTGAATAGAGGATCACAGTCCCTCCCACAGCTGGTGCCGGAAGTAAAAATTCAATGCAATTTCTGCATTGCCATTTGGGGTATAAGCCATAAAAATGTAACCATACATGGTAGACTTAAAACCAGCTACGGCTGTACTAAGCGATAGTATATGCTCATATAAACGCAAAAGGATCATGGGGCACTAACCTTGTTTTGATATAAATGCCTTTTATTCACGATGTCTTGGCTAAGTACTTTATTACCCACAATCCTGAACAATCAAACAATCCTACAGTGATGCATCTGATTGGTGGAGCTCGTGTAACTGTCTGGTTAAACCCCGCAAAGGTCCGTGAAGACCGAAGATCATTAATAAAAAAATAAAATAAATCCTGTGTTGCGTTTTTGCACGGTAGACTTATCAGTGCAATCATGATCTCCTTGGCTGCCATGAGAGTTTTGCAGGGAGGTTGGTAACGTTAGTTAGCATTATTGTCCACTTTAGCAAGGCTAATGTAGCCTTCATATGGTACGAGTCATATCAAGCATTTTATAATGCCACTGTCAAAACAATATTTAGCCTAGGGAATATCTTTTTGTGCATTTACTGAACATTTGTGTAATGGCAACGACATGTGTTGACGACTGAGCGGTGATTGCAGTCAGGTACAAAGCACTGCACCATGTTAACCACTTTCACACACGCACACAATATAAATTACACGATGATAAATATAAAAATCAATACACAATACCTATATAAAACACTATTTATTTACACGATTAATACTGAAAGAATTGCTATTACTGCACATTCACTATATAAAATAAAATTCACTGGAGGAAAAAGTTTGCGCGAGCGGCCGTCATCAGATTTGGAAGTCGCTCAAAAGGCTCTTTCACAGTTGTGGCTTCAGTTGAATTCAATGAGGCGCGGTGGTTTATGGGATGAGTAGTTCCTGCGCTCGAAATGAAAATATGTACACAGTCTTGTACCTTTGACTTTTTTGGATTTTCTCTTAATTTTTTCACTCAAAATGATATGTTATATGCTTATGAGTTCAGCCGTAGCTGGTTATCCTCAGACATGCTCTAAAACTCTTTAGATACGGATTTTTCCGAAAGTCAATGGGAGAAATGAATGGGAAATTTACTTCCGGCACCAAAGCTCTCTCGGGCTGTGGGCGGAACTGTGATGCTCTATTCATGTGGGCGGAGGTTAGTCAAAAAACTGTTTTAGTGACGTCATTACTGCAGGATGTAGAGGGCTGTAGTCCAAACGGGTCGTTTTTTGTAGGCGAATTCTGTTAAATAAAATATCTCGCTTGGCATTGAACTTCGAGCTTTAGAATTTTACAGATATTATTTATACTCTAACAAGAACATTATACACTAACTAAAGTTTAAAACATGGGATCACGAAGAGGGGGACCTTTAACATTCAGAAAATTTTGGGTAATACTGTATATATATATATATATATATACAGTGTTGGGGTAGTTACTCAAAAATGTAATTAGTTACTAGCAACCCCGGCTCTAGGTTATTTGGTGCCCAAGGCGAGAGAGAGCCCACCCCCCCCCCCCCGGGAAAAAGAAACTCCAGAGTTTTTCCATAGTTATCCATTTTTTATTTTAAATGTTCACACAACTACTCTTTAAAAGCAACAACCTGAAGGATACAGTAGAAAACAATAGAGAAGCATCTCACCGCAAGGAAAAGCAGTTATAGTGTTTTCATTTTATTACGTGTTTTCATTTACCCCATCATTTAAAGCGCTAAAACCAGCTGTCAGATGTTTTCGCGCCACTCCCGGTTGCTGAGCAACGCGCGTGAGTTTGACAGCTGCCTGTCAGAGTGACTCGTTTTTTAGGATTGTAAATCTAGTAAAAGAAATGGACAAACACTAGCAGTGTGTGTACAGTGCACAGTAAAAGTGTACAGCGTGTGCGCAGCTTTCATAATACGATACATACATTTAATTAACTTTTTTTTTTTTATTCTGCAATTTTGTAATTAGACACATGTAATTAGACATGTAATTAGACGTTTTTGGGTAAACTACTCTTTTAACATTGTTACAAGAAAATATATTTCTATATTTCTGTCCCTTCTCACTAATTTAATCAAATAATACTTTGGCATCAGGATGTGTTTTTCAGGATACCTGAAAAACACCCTGGTTTGGCTGTAGATGCTCCTCTGTGATCAGATTTCCAGATATTTGGGTAATGTAGACCAAACTCCTCTAATGAGAGCGCAGCTCTGGGCTCAACATGCCAAAGCACCAAGCAAATTCAGATGGTGTGAAACAGGATGTTTGCAATTGCACAATGCCAATTTACTGCTTTAGTGTGGCATTTATCAGTCGCACTGCAGCAGTTGTCAAAGGCAATTTCCAGATATAAAAATCACCACAGAATTGTTCAGTCGATGTGTCATCATGTCAGTTTGTTGCAGGTCAGGCATGTCAAATAGATTATTGACATGTGCACATAATTAAATGCATGCTTCTCTCCTGAGCACACTGCTTCATATTGTTTTGATCCAGTGAGGTTTCTTCTTTTTATTTAGTTTTAATTTGGTGTGCCGACAACATGGTGTGGTTTAGCTGTAAGGCAGCTGACACATTAAAAACCTCTTGGAGATGTTTGGTCTTTAAATTCATCCCTTTCAAAGCACCAAACACTACAGGAATATACATGCAGATTGCAGAAGAGTCAATTTTATGTGTCTTTTGTATATTGATACCATTCAAAAGCTTGATGTAAATAAAATAAATGTAACAGATAGATAACTGTAACAAATGTAAAAACAATGCCTTTCTTTCAATTTATTCCCCCTAAAAACCCAGAAAAATATTCTCAGCTCTTTTCAACATTAATAATAATGATAATAATAATAACAATAAATGATTTTTGTAGAAAATAAGATTGTTAAAAGGATTTCTGAAGGATTGTGTGACTGGAGTAAGGATGCCAAACAATTTGTTTGAAAGTCAGCTTTGATTGTTTCTAATAAACTGTTTAACTGCTCCCCCAAGTGGATATTAAAGTATGTTGTGGAATAATTAAATATATTCTAAATAAACCACAAACATAAAATTATATAGATTTATTTTGTCCTCACATTCTTTCTTGTAACTCCTTCCTCTCAGTGGCACAGATGACCGAATGGCTCATTATGCAGCTCATTATGCGGCCCTTTGTCTTCTCAGGTGTAAATCACAATCATATTCATGGTAGTTGACGCCTACTCGCATATGACTTTTACCAACAAAAAGTGTCTTAGAAAATTTAAATCAATATATTGTTTTCTGTGAGTGAGTAAACGAGATGATTTTCACATCATTTAGAAAGAAAAATTCTAGGCTACAAGCTCCAGTTCTCATAAATCCCAGGAACCATTGTTCTTTATGTGTTTTTTTGCCTTATTCAAGTGTTTTAACATTTTTAGTTTTTCACTAACCACGCATAATATTTTTTTTCTCAAAAACACAATCATGTACATACATGCATTTCACATATTATTACAGCCCAGTTTGTGCTGATTACAGTGAGATTAGACTTTACCCATTTAGATATTTATAAGAAACTGAAAAAAAGCACAAATGTCAGGGCATGACAAAACTTCTCCAGGCCCCAAAAATACCCTTAGACTCCAGAGGGTTAAAATAGCATTCAAGCTACCGCCTGACTTGTAGTTTATATATGTGTAGTTTTGCATATCCCTAATTTCTAGTATTAGACTTTTGTAAGACATTTAACTCCTGGAGACAAAAGTGCTTTGATCAGTTTACAAAAATGAACTCCTTAGCTTAGCTGTTTATGTAAATAATAGTTATGGTATTGAGATTGACAAAGCAATTAGCCATTATTACAGGGGCGCAGATGGGATTTTTTAACTGGGGGGGACCAAGCTGTCCAGCAGTCAAATTTTCTCAGTCCAGAAAAATCACCAGCTCAGTCATAGACGATTTTTTTTATAACTTTATTCAAAAATCAAACTTTCTTATATTCTAGATTCATTGAACACAAACTGAAATATTTCAATAGTTTTAATTCTGATGGCTACAACTTACAGCTTAAGAAAATAAAAAATTTAGTATCTCAAAAAATGTAATATTCTATTTTGAGCTTGATTAGTTTGATTAATTTTGAGTATAAATACAGGGTACCTCCTGGGATAGTTTAGAACATGCAACCACAATGATGGGAAAGACTACTGACTTGACATTTGTCCAAGAGACAATCATCAACACCCTCCACAAGGAGGGTGCTGAAAGCGCTGGCTGTTCACAGAGTGCTGTATCAAAATATATTCATAGAAAGTTGTCTGGAAGTAAAAGGTGTGGTAGGAAAAGGTGCACAAACAGCAGGGATGACCACAGCCTTGGGAAGATTATCTGGAAAAGCCGATTCAAGAACTTGGGAGAGCTTCACAAGGAGTGGACTGAAGCTGGAGTCAGTGCATCAAGAGTCACCACATTCAGACGTCTTCAGGAAAAAAGCTACAGCTGTCACATTCCTAGAACCAAGCCACTCCTGAACTAGAGAATAATAATAATCCACAGTCCTCTTTTCAGATGAAAGTAAATTTAGCATTTCATTTGGAAATCAAGGTCTGGAGTCTGGAGGAAGACTGGAGAGGCACCCAAAGTCCAGTGTGAGGTTTCTGAAGTCAGAGATGATTTGGGTGCTGTGACGTCTGCTGGTGTTACTCCATTGTGTTTTATCAAGTCCAGAGTCAATGCAGCCATCTACCAGGAGATTTTGGGAGCACTTCCATCTTCCATCTGCTGACAAGCTTTATGGAGATGCTGATTTCCTCTTCCAGCAGGACGTTAGCACCTGCCCACAGTGACACAACCAATTCCAAGTGGTTTGCTGACCATGATACTACTGTGCTTGATTGGCCAGCCAGCCAGCTCACCTGACCTGAACCTCAGAAAGGATCTATGGGGTATTGTGAAGAGGAAGATAAGTAACATCTGACAAACAATACAGAGGAGCTGAAGGCCACTATCAAATCAACCTGGGCTTCAATAATGCCTCAGCAATGCCACAGGCTGATTGCCTTCATGCCACGCCACACTGAAGCCCAGGTTGTATTTGAGTATTGAGTGCATAATTAAACCTACTTTGGATTTTTAATTTTTCTTTTTCTTTCAAAGTTTGGTTACCGCTACAGGCACAATTGAGGCAGTTACCAGCTCCTCGTAGGACCCAGGTCAGGAGTCATAGCACACACACACGCACACACACACACACACACACACACACACACACACACACACACACACACACACACACACACACACACACACACACACACACACACAGAGAGATCATAAACGTCAGTGGCAGCACCATCGACATGTGTTTGACAACAGAACAGTGTGTAGTGAGAAGGTGGGTACAAAGTAATGGTTAGATTATTATTGTGCTTCAGCCTGCATCTGCCCTGATCCGATTCTTTAGCACCAAAACAAACACACCCATACACCAACAGGACCTGCTACGGTGGCCGAGAGAGCTAAACGTGCTGCAAATGACAAAAATCCCTGCAAGTTATGAAAACATCTTCATCAGTTTGACAACACGTGCTGCAAATACTCACAATACAAACAAATAAAGAAATTTAATATTTAAGGGAACCGTAAAGTGACAAACATGGCTGGGACATTATTTATCATTGTTTGCTCTGAAAAGATCTTTGTTTATTTTAATAATCTTGGCCATAGATACCTTAGCTTTTTTTAATGGATATTATTAGCCTAAATAAGCTGACTAAATACACAATTACTGTAACTGTGAAAGGTTATGTAAGCTGGCTAACTTACTTTTACAACTTACCTTACAAAAACTACACATAGCCTATGGTTTTACTATTTAAAATAATTCATTAATAAATACATTATATAAAAAAAGCAAACAATTTTTTTGTTACTGTTATCATTAACAAATTAACGATGGATTTACTACTCTAACCATAGTTTAACCATGGTATTTGTACAACTATGGTTATACAAATGGTAATCAATACTCAAAAAAAAAAAAAAAAACCTTGTTTAAATGTTCTTTTTATTGGGGTAATTTTGTTTGTGTTGAGTATTTACACAGCGTTTCTGTATTTGTTTGTGTTGTGAGTATTTGCAGCATGTGTGCTGTCAAACTGATGAAGATGTTTTCTTAATTTGCTGGTGCTTTTTCTATTTGAATGTGTTTTGTCAAGTTGCAGAGCGTTGAGCTCTCTCGGCCGCCTCGCCCCTATTTTGAAATCTTCACCCCACATGTATGTGCGCAACCATGGCAACGACGATCGCAGAAACAAGTGAAGATGACACATAAGCATATTCAAACAAAAGCCAACATGGATCAGTTGTGTGAAACAACGCAAAATCAACGTTACTCACCTATCAAAAAGAAACATGGAAACCTCAGCGTCCGAATCGAGCCATTCCCAATCCTTGAGTTTCTCTCCACTGCTGAAAAGCTGCCCCGATATTTACGTGGGTCCTGCCTCTTGCCTGATTGTAAACCCTCTTTTTTTATCTGCCACCTCTCTCAATCTGTAGTCGATCTGCTAATATTCTAATTTTGAATAAAAGCGTCTGCTAAATGACTAAATGTAAATGTAATGTAATATGCTTCCTGTTCACTCAAATTGAGCGCTCTCTTCTCGCTATCAGGACAAGACACGCCCCCTTACTGCTGATTGGCTACAAGTGAGTTTTGGGACTCGGTCAGACACTGCAGTCAAAAGTGTGTTTTAAAAAATCGTTTAGTACACATTTAAAGGAACACTCCGACTTTTTGGGACTTTAGCTTATTCACAGTATCCCCCAGAGTTAGATAAGTCCATACATACCTTTTTTATTTCTGTGCGTTCTGTAAGTGTTATTTGACGCACCCACCGCTAGCCTAGCTTAGCACAAAGACTGGATGTAAATGGATACTGGTAGCATAGTAATCCCAATAAGTGACAAAATAATGCAAACATTTTCCTATTTACATGTTGTGGTCTGTATAGTCACAGCATGTAGAAATAACAAGGCTATATGAGACAGAGAGCATTTTTAATCGTATAAATACTGGGAACTATATTCTCACTAGGCGTAGGAGCACAGGTAACGTTACTTGGGCGGAGTGGCTACTTGGGCGGAGTGATTAGCGCAGCACCCGAGACGCGCCGTGGTGAGGAGAAGAGAGTTCGCTCAGAGTTGGAGTAATAGAGTCAGCAATTACTAGATAGTAGATTTATAGTGTACAATCATGGGTGTTCGCTGTATTGTAAAGAACTGCGACAATAAACAGGGGAGACCAGGTATTACTATGATGTTTCATAGAATTCCAACCACAAACGCTCATAAACGACATAGATCCAAACACACCTGTAAACAC
This sequence comes from Carassius carassius, assembly GCF_963082965.1. Lineage (NCBI taxonomy): Eukaryota > Metazoa > Chordata > Actinopteri > Cypriniformes > Cyprinidae > Carassius > Carassius carassius. The sequence continues at coordinate 24,699,532 of NC_081765.1, forward strand.
CATCACAAAGTATTTCGTTTGCTCTGAACATTTTAATGTAGACGACTATTTTGAAAAAATGCAAGTTGCCACACGGACCATGAAACGTGTGCTAAAGGATACAGCCATCCCATCGATAATAAAGACAGGACAAATTGGATCACCTGTTGCTGCGGTAAGTGTTCCGTTATGTTTTGAGATGACTAACATTAGCCATACTGTAACAGTGCCATGCTAATGTAATATAACCTTAGTAGTGACACTATTACGTGGATAGGGGCTCCGTGTATCCCCTTTATTGTTATTATTGTGACACACTGTATGCAATGGCTATACTACAATTTCATTGAACTATGAATGATCATTATAACAAAATCACTTACTTGGTGGACAGCTGACCATTAGGTTCACTCAGCATGGGGCGTTTCTTCCAGTTGATCTTGTCACAATGGGAAAAAAGACAACTGCCGGGTGTATTAGGGCAGAGAAATCTTCTGTGTTAGTGACGCAAATATTTTGATTGTCATCAAGCCTTGACATTGATGGCAATACCCGGTCCCATTCATTACAACAAAGGCACTCGGTTTCTGTCGGCATAGGTTGGCATGTTCCACATTTACACCACCAGTCCGTGTTCGTTCTGATTCTCCCTTCGTCTGACAGCTTCCAAAGTTTGTAACTCCTCGTCTGTGTATTCTGGCTCAAAACTATATGGTTCTGGATCTTGGTTTGATACACAGTAAAATTCCTCTGAGTCTGCCAATCCCTCAAAGTCAGCCATGATCACGAGTCACGTCTAGCTAGTTAGCCACGTTTGTTTTGTTTACGGGCTCGTGTGCTGCGCTAATCACTCCGCCCAAGTAGCCACTCCGCCCAAGTAACGTTAGCTGTGCTCCTACGCCTAGTGAGATATAGTTCCCAGTATTTATACGATTAAAAATGCTCTCTGTCTCATATAGCCTTGTTATTTCTACACGTTGTGAGTATACAGATCACAACATGTAAATAGGAAAATGTTTGCATTATTTTGTCACTTATTGGGATTACTATGCTACCAGTATCCATTTACATCCAGTCTTTGTGCTAAGCTAGGCTAGCGGTGGGTGCGTCAAATAACACTTACAGAACGCACAGAAATGAAAAAGGTATGTATGGACTTATCTAACTCTGGGGGATACTGTGAATAAGCTAAAGTCCCAAAAAGTCGGAGTGTTCCTTTAAGGAGCGGCGGGTCGGGTCGCTTCTACTTAGACTAATGTACATAGCGGAAACTCAGATTAATCCTCTGTTTACCAATAGAGCCTTTCATTGAGACACTGAGGGGGACGGATCTGGTTACTATGAATCTGGGGGGGTCATGTCCCCCCCGTCCCTAGTGCCATCTGCGCGCCTGCATTATTAATGCTAAATTAACTAATGAAGTTAATGTTATACAGTATAACTTTAAACTTTGAATGTCTTTCAACAGCTGTGAAAAAAGTTATGTAAAAGCTATTATGCTGCTCTATGTTTTCACGGTAGGCTTAACAATTCTGAGACAACTAAATATTTTCTAAATCCATGTTATTGATTTTGTTGCAAAAAATAATCCATGCATTCATTCAATTGCTTGCTTTTTTTTTTTTTTAGCTAAATGTCATACATACCCAAATAAGAAGCATTGATCAATTTATTAAATAATACAAGATCTCTCATTTATCTTAATTTCTTTCTTTTAAATGTTTCAGAATCCTAAAATTTACTGTTTTAGTTTTTTGAATCCTAGATTTTCAGTATGGTTCTTTAACTCCCTGATCTCAGTATGCATATATTTACTTAAAAAATGGAGCGTGGAACAAAACATTTTTTTTTTAGCTTTGTGCTGTTTTAAAGGAAGTGATATATGACACAAATTCAATTAAAGTTTTTATGCTGAGCATGGTATTAAATATCTATACACATTAAGCAACAGAGTTGTATAGAAAGAATCACAGGTGATTTTTCTAGTCTTTACTCATTTATTTATGGTGCTGTATTGCAGCATAAGCAGTATGCATCTCTGTGATCATCAGTCAGTTGGGTCTGGCTCATTGGTATTGTGGGAAACAGCAGACTGTTCCAGATGCAACATGAAACTCTGCCTCTCGACATTAACACAAAAGCACAACCTAACATGATCCCATCAATCCCTAAAGGCCCTCTGTTGTAAAATTACATTATTTTGACAATTTTATAGGTTTTATTTGAATTCATATTAATATTTCACTTTTTTTACTGTCTGGATGTTTAATCAACTAAATGCAGCCTTGGTGAGCATAAGGCCATCTTACAAAACTTTTAAACTATATTATAAATTGTAATAGATGCAATCGATTTGATTGTGACTAATTGATTTAATTTTATATTCACTGCATTTATTACAAATCATTCACCATCATAGTGTGCTGTATTTACATTTGGATAGAAATAATTCAATATTATTATATTTTATTGAATTTTCTGCTTTCATTGTATTTTTTTTTATTTCTTTTGAAACTTTTATGATTTTTTTTATTTTTTTTATAAATATGTTCTGTAAAGCACTATAAATTTCCATGGAGTATTGAATATGCTTTATACAGTAAATAACCTTGACTTGCCTAGAAAGTCATAAAGCTGTAACTTGAACACAAATCTTTACCTGTTTATCTTATTCTGTGACATGAAAAGGTTGTGATTGCTACGATTTATGGGCCTGATAGATTCAGCTAATCACAGTCTTCTCTTCCTCACCACATATCTCCCAAAAAATAACTCCTATACACACATTCTCATATGACTATATTAAAAGAAAATCTGTTCCTGCACGTTTTAAAGACAAATTCATTATGTGGAACAGGCAGATAATTGAGGGCATCTGTAATGAGCGTGTTTGAGTCTATTGTTGAAGATCTTCACAGTGTCCACAAATAGAAGCTCAGTGTAGTGAGTCTAATGGCATATTGCTTTTTGATGGGACTGCTAAGCCTCTTAATGAGGTTCAGATGCCGTGCTCTACATGCAGCGTACGGTTCTGCTTAAGGTAACATATTGTACCCCTCTTGTGACCAAACTCATTCATTTAGAGCTTTGAAGAATGACTAAACATGATGGCTGAAACTATGAAAAATGGCACAATTTACCATTAATACTCTACTGTACGTTATGTGGTCCTGACAGCTGGTAATTTAATAATTTGATTGCAAGGATTTGGGTATGAACTTGTCGCTACCAGTAGGCCACTGTTGGAGCTATGATGAGCTGGAAAGCAGACAGTGCAGACATGGCTGTGGCCTCCCTAACGCCAGGTCTCTCAGTGCATGACCTCATTCTGTGTGACATTCTCCACTATTAATCTTTCGACATGGAGTGATGGAGTACCGTTCCAAGTGACAATGTAGCTGTGTCACACTGTTTTATGTTTTTCTGATGGGTCGCTCGACCTAGTTGCAAGTCACTTTGCTCAGCCATGAGGTGGCTGTAATTTAATCAGCTCTACCTGAAGGATAACTGCCTCAGGAGTTTTTATTTTTTTTTTGTTGTTGTTGAAACCATTCATGTTGTATGTGTGACATTGGAAGTTTTTTTTTTTTGATCATATCAAATAAAGAGTCAATTTGCATGCAAATTGCTTTTGGCTAAGTATGACTCATTGACATTTCTCTCAGTGATTCATGAAGCAGCCTGATCTGTTTTAGAATTTGCAACACTTTTCATATTTTGTAATTTTATTGTGCTTGATTACTCTGCAACAAGGGATGATACAAAGTAAAAAAAGAGCTACAAAGTAAATCATTTGTATGAAAAATGAAGCAAACATTCAATGAAATTAAATACTAACACTTATTCTACATGGTGGAATGCAGTCAAAAGGATGGTTTCAAATTCATTTTGTCCTTATTTATTCACCTTCATGTCATTCTAAACTTTTTATTTTTTTATTTTCTTTATTTCTTGGAACATATGAAGGTGAAATCTTGACCCTGATCTTCTTTCCCACATGTGTACAAAATTAAACGTGAGGCACAATATGACCTAAATTTTTATATATGTTAGTGCTCTGAAGCAATAGCATTGAAGATGTTTCTCTCCAAAGAGCTGTTAACCACTCAGACAGAGAGATTAATTCACGAATCAGACATAACTGCTTCTCTTATACACAATAAATGTTTTTTTTTTTGAGAGAATAACTTCTGAAATTTGAGTCTGTCACACTAATCTTTTACATTACTGTATACTATGATAAAAAAAAAAAATTATTCAAATTTTATTCAGCAAGGATGCATTACATTGATCAAAAGTGACAGTAAAGACATTTATTTTATTAAAGACATTCATGTTAGAAAGTGACATTCTGACATGGAATGTACATTTCAAAGTATGACGTATTTATTAAATATGCAGATGTGTTACTCAAGATGCATTCAAAGCAGATACCGAAGATTATCATAACCAGTGTCCCATACATATGCAGATTGTTATCTAAAAGTTTTTACATTTTTATTATTTTCATAATTTTCTCATATTTTTCTTTGATTAATGTGTAATCAATGCATGCTGGGTAATTTTCTTTAAAAATGACTGAACAGCAGAATGATGCTAACATCACAGTAATGAACCTCTCTTGTTTTACGGTGAATTCACATTATAAATTTGTCTTTATGCCACTGTGACAATTTTTGTTATTTAATATGTAGTTGTTTTAAAGTCACCATAATGGTGATTAGCTTTTGTTTGGGATCTTGTATATTCACATTCAAATTTGTGTATAATAATGTATAATAATAACAAGCTAGAATATACAATAAGCTAAATGCCTGAATTTAAGTTAGTCAAACTATTCTAAGCATGAACATGGGGATTTTATTTTAGCATTATTTAAGAATGAAGATTAATCAATGTATTTCATATTCATAACTGTTTGTGTATAGATCTTTTACAGTAGTAAAGCAACTGCTGACATACATCTTTGTAACATGTGATATTAATACTTTTCATGCAAAACACAACATGCTAACACTAAAAAAATTTAAAACAACATTTACAATATCAACCAACATTACAAAATAAACAAACAACATAAACTGCTAAAAGTGGACCTAAAACAACTTCAATAGCACAAATAAAACCAACAAGAATTACAAATCTCTACAGCATGATCAACTAATGCTGCAGTGCATGCTGGGTGCCTTCATGTGCACTGAAACAAAGAAGTTTCTGAGAGTGCAGTTAGATGAGATGTCCCACTGTGAAATTACTGTGAAAGTAATGCAATTATTAACCTGGAATATACTGTAATTTCACACTGAAATTGTTAACAGTGTGCACCATCAACAATCATTGCACAATATTGCACAGATTTGTTTTCCCAGCTTCTCTAAAAGAGAGGCCATGTTTTCTTAAATGGTCATTTTTGGTAACTCAAACGGTACATTCTACCAGGCTGTCCACTTCTTCTCTGTCTGTGTCTTCTTACAGTTTCTCCTCTTGCTCTTTCCACTTCAGGGCAAACTGAAAATATATAATTTTTTTTTTTTATTGTGTTTTGTTTATTGTGTTTGGACAAATGGTACATACATATTTGAGTAAAAGCAATAAAAGGGGCTACATTTGCTTTTTTCAGATATTTAAAAATATTTACTTTTGAGAGCTGTGTGCAGTTTTATGAGAAAATGATTAGCGTGATTTGTAATTTGTATGAAATCAATGAAAACATACAATCTGTTTTAGTCAATTGCAAAGTGGTCAGATCTCTGTGTAAACTGCTTTGAGAACAGTAACCTGAGTTTGGAGAAATGCGTCAGAATGATTGGGAAAACTGTAAATGCAGTCTTGGTGAATATAAAAAACCTCTCACTTTTGAACTGTATTTTATATATAATGGATGAGTATGGATTCAATTTATAATTACACTTTTGTTGTTCATGAAAGAATGTAAGTCATACAGGTTTAAAACAACATGATAGTGAGAAAATTATGATACAGGTTTTTATTTTATTATATTTTTTTTCTGTGAACTAATCCTTTAACAATGTACTGTGTGTCATTTGACAGTGAGCACGAAACCCTACAGCAGAGCAGACAGATATTACAGCAATGACCCTGGCCCTTTATCAGCCTCGTTGTACCATAGACTTAATAAGACTAGATGATGGACAGGTGTGTGGATGGAGTTTGTGGATCCACTGATGAACAATGTCGCCCTACTCTTGTCCTCTTATCACTGTTGGCCAATACTAAATTAATTCTTTTCTCTCTGTTCAGTAGCCATTATAGCCCAAGGCTTCCAACAAACATTGCTGTGATTCTTGGTGATATTTTTTTATGATGAATTGTAGAGTGGCCACATCTAGGAGAACGCTGTTTGTCCCATTGTCAAAGATGTGCCTCTGCTTGGAACATTTATTTTTGTGAGGACAGCTGTTGCAGTGGGTCCCCTGCAGCACTCTACGGTGCCAACCATCTTGGCATCCCTTTAAAAATGATGTAGATAAAAGGGCTGCATTTGAGGCCATGTCTCAGAGCACACAACATATTGTCAGCTTTGAATAAACAAAAAAGAGCTTCATGGCTCAGAATAGATCACAAAAAGCTGTGCTTTTACTGCTGCCCGTCTGCTGTGAGTTTTAGTGATACAATCAAGTAATCCTTCCTTAAACATGTTTATGTTTCGTTTCAAATTTAATTGCTTTGTTAAGACATCAAGAGAGTGTCTCATATTTGAACTTGTGGTGAAATGTTTTATTTATTTTTGCTTCTGTAAAAACTAATTTTTTTCTTTAAAATTTTTTTTACTTTAAATTGTATTTTGGTTCAAATAATGCAACCTTGTTGAGCATAAAAAAAGCCATCCTGTGGTAAAGTAAAATTATTATTATTATTATTTTTTTTATAAAAGAACAATTTTGATTAAACTTTTCCAGACATAATCAGTCATCTCCGTTCCATAAAAAATAGCACATTAACTTATTGTATTTGTAGAATTTCTATTGATATTAGCTACTTATTAACCTTATTAGCTACTTATTAAGCTATTAAATTAATACAATTTAAAGTAATTCAAAACACAGAGGCTATCTTGCCTTTGCCATTGCGGGCCCGACACTATGGAATAGCTTGCCTTATCATGTTCGCTCTGCACCTGACTTGTCAGTTTTCAAGTCACGCTTGAAAACACACTTTTATTCAATTGCTTTTAATAACTTGTAACTTGTTTTTTTAATTTTTATGGCTCTGTCTGTCGTGTGCTATTTTATTGTTTTGTAAAGCACATTGGTCAGCTTGTCTGTATAAATGGTGCTATATAAATAAATTTTGACTTGACTTGACTTATTCCAGATTTCTTTTTGAGCCACAAAGGTTTCTGTACCCAAAGGCATTGTCTGTCAGAGCGCAGGAAGGGCTTGCCGGTGACCCTCATCATTTGAGTGGCTATATTGACAGGTAGAAGGGAGGTTAGAAAGCAAAGCTGCAGTATTACTCCCCCTGCTCTTCAATTTCTCATCTCGGCCTTTGAAATGATGATGTGGCACCCATGAGCCAGAGACTGAATTAATAATGAACAGTCAAGAGAGACCCAATGTCCAATTCAGCCAGATATCACCTTGGAGTGACTTTGCTCAGGTATTGAAGCCCAATGGAGGAAAGAAATTTGGACCAAGGTTTCCTCTTTCCAAGGTTTTTCTCTCTGCCGTTGGCCTTGGCACCCAGATTTGGAGCTCTCACATTATTGTCACCGGGCATAAGCTTCGGTGCAGGGAGTGCTGTGTGATTTTCAGGGTAATTAAACCCATGTCCACCTGCAGTGTCGTTTCCTTTACTCATGAAAAGGGAAGCGCTCACTGTGCCTCAGAGTGGCTTGTTTTTCTGTTCTTTGTTTCACCACAGTAATCTCCATTGAGAGCACCTCCAATTTTACTGGGCTGGCATCAAGAGATTGTTCTGCATTTCCTATTGTGCAAACTGATAAATTATGCATCAGTCAAACAGCATTTAGAGATGTTGATCAATAAATGCCACTGTTTCTATATGACGAATCTCGGGAATGACGCCTTGTCATTCTGTCAAACATCTTTAGACTGTTTTGATAGCATGATGGATTTTGACCCTGAGAGGAATGTTGAAGAAAGTAGAGGCAGATAGACACACATTTCATTACAGGTTTCAATTGCTTTGCTCATGATTCCAATGAGCTGAGGAGCCATTTCCATTTGCAGTCTCATTTGCTATGCATGGCATAAAAAATATTTATATATGATTCAGTAAATTATGACTTTTTGAGGACATTTTTTGCCATGCTACTGGTGTTCATTATGCTCCAACAGCAAAGTACGGGATGCTTACTTGAACTTCAAACACGTTCAAATATTTGTAATTGCAGCTTGGATACCTTTTTCAGTTGGATCTCTTTCATACTGTGGGTTTTCTTAATATCATTCATCCACTATGTTCAATACTTTGTTCTTTGATCCCAACTAAGTTGAGTGGAAGTGGAATTAAATACCACAAAGAATGTCTGCGATCTTAAGGTGGTCACCAGCAGAGAAGCGGTCATAACCAAGCAGGTCTATAGTACTTGAATAACTTGAATAAAACTATCTGTTAACATGATAATTTCTCAGTGGCAGTGACATAGCTCGTGAAAGCCCTCACTCTTTTCTAATTTTGATCATCGCGGGATTCGTAAGCTGCTTGTCTTTGAAAGATGGGTTAGTGCCACTGATTTATTTAATGACTGGATTGTTCAATGCGTTCTACACTCCCATTTGGCTGTGAAGCCAAAAACTTTAGACAGCTAAAACTTTGACGTAAAATCACTTGATATGAAACGTATCAGTCAGACATAATTAGACCAATTACCAATCACAACAGACAGGGTTATCTGACCAATCAGAGGAGAGTAGCCTCATGCAAAGGAGTCTTTGCACAAATTATTTGAGAGTCTTTGAGAAATAACAAAATTAAATGCATACTATAAGTAAATGAAAGTGATTTTTACCTTGCATGCATGTAACCCCACATTTGGCGTCATATTGTTATGATTGGCTTAAAAAAAACTTTAAAGAACATTTTTTGTCAGTAATTGTACTGACAAGGTTAACATTGACTAAGACCTGACTTTTCCTTTTGTTCGTTAATTATGTTCATAACAGGTCTGACTCAGTAACGTAGCCTTTCTTACTGATTTGAGCTACAAATTGAGCATGTTGCTGACAGAGTGTGAAGACACTGTTTTTTGTCAGAGTACTTTTGAGCCTATTCCAGTCAAATAGTCTCAGCAGTGTAATAGTCACCCCCTCTCCCTTCTTTAAAAATAATACCTCTACACTGCACAAATTCTCAAAGCTATGCTAATTAAAAAGAGTCTCCTCTGAAGACCGAGACTCTGAGAGGTGCCACTACAGCCTGATGAATCTTTATGCTTCATGCTGATATTCCACCTCTGCACTTCAGATATGGTCCTCATATGCTCACAGGGAAAACTGCAGCCACAGTGCACAAAAGCAATTTTTCGTCCTCCTGTTGTGAAATGGGAATCAGCTTGTGTGTAGGGGTGATTGTCTTCTTGCTCTTGGAGGTGGGAGAAGTCTTCATGGCAACTTCCTAATCATTCTATTGTTCTCCATTATCTCGCCACATAAACCTCTGTGCACAAGATGCCGGGGCTCTGGAAACACATGGGACCAGTGAACTAAATAAGAATCTTTACTGGAGCACAGAGCAGGCCACTTTGACATCGCAGGACATTCTCAATTATTTTGACTAATGAGCTTATTAAACAGATTATAGAATATGTGCAGAAAGGGTGATTGGCGAGCAGAGGAGAAGTTCATGACACTTACATGGAACTTCTTGGCATTAAACATACAGTATTCAATTTCCCACTGAGCTGTGTGGGAAGTGCTGTCCAACCCGCCATATCATTTAGCTTAGGGCCAAAAGGAATTGAGAGAAAGAATGAAAGATAGTAAGTTGTCTGAATTGTGAATTAGTCTTTTTTGAAGACATCTTTAGCCTTGATTTGACTATTCAGTTTAAAAAGTGGATTAAATATGCTAGCAATAATAAATGCTTGATGAATGTGAATCATAGCAACAGAGGTGTCAAGTAACGAAGTACAAATACTTTGTTACATTACTTAAGTAGAAATTTGGGGTATCTATACTTTACTTGAGTAATTATTTTTCAGCCGACTTTTTATTTCTACTCCTTACATTTTCACGCAAGTATCTGTACTTTCTACTCCTTACATTTTAAAAAATAGATATAAAAAAAATATATATATATATATATATATTTATATATATATATATATATATATATATATATATATATATATATAAATATATATTTCTTAAAAGTAGGGTTGGGTGAACTGGTATCCGATCGCCTGAGAGTCAGCCCCCTTAAATTTCAAATGAAACTGGCGGAGCAGCGCGAGCTTAAACAGAGACAGAGGACACACGGTATGTGTTTATCGATTGTTAGAATATCCGTATCTGTGCAGTTCTTTGTCATAAATACAGTTTACAAAAGGTCACGAGGGATCAGTCTGTTTCTCATCTACTGTAAAGTTTTCGCCGCGTTCACCGCTCACCACTAAACAGCTGTTTCCTCCAGCGAAAATCTAGCCCTTAATACTAACATATGAACGAACACATACTTTAATTACACTTATTTAAATATACTTTATTTAATCATATGTACTTTATACATACACTACTGTGCAAAAGTCTTAGGCACGTTAGTATTTTCACTTAAAAGAATGGTGTTCGGCCACTTATTTATATATTTTGCTGTAGTGTGTCAGTATAAAATATCAGTTTACATTTCCAAACATTCATTTCGCCGTTGTCAGACTGCTTGTGAATTCAAAATCGCACTAGATTATTATTAAAATTAATGGCAAACTGATATTTCCTACTAACACACACTACAAGAAAACGATATAAATAACTGGCTTAAAACCCTTTTTTGGGGTGAAAATACTAATGTGCCTAAGACTTTTGCACAGCACTGTATTTTAAAAACGACATTGTTGCTAATTTATAAAGAATGACCATACAGTAATTCACAGAACTGATTAAAGACAGTGACAGACAGCACTCATCTTAACTACCGTATTTTCCGGACTATAAGTTGCACTTTTTTTCATAGTTTGGCTGGTCCTGCGACTTATTTATCAAAATTAATTTGACGAACCAAGAGAAATGAACTAAGAGAAAACATTACCATCTACAGCTGCGAGAGGGCGCTCTATGCTGCTCTGTGCTACTTGGCCTGTAGCCTACACTGAGCAGCACAGAGGGCCCCCTCTCGGCTGTAGACGGTAATGTTTTCTCTTGGTTCTTGGTTCTAAATAAATGTGACTCATAGTCCAGTGCGATTTATATATGTTTTTTCCTCGTCATGACGTATTTTTGGACTGATGCGACTTAAACTTAGGTGCGACTTATAGTCAGAGAAATACGGTAAATATCAGAGTGAGTGACAGAGATACAGTAGAAACATTATGTGTGGTTTTGTATTAAATAATGACCCAGATTGTGAAATTCATTTATTAGCCTTAGATTAAGGGAAGCACAACTTGGGAAATGAGAGCATCCAGGGTGAAAGCTATGGATTTATTTTAAATATTTGTAATGTTCTTTAATGTTATCCATAGTAATTTTTTTTTGTGATTTTTTTTGGTTCAGGAAGTATTGGTTCAGGCACCGTTTAGGCGCCGGTACTGTTTTAAAAGTATCAAAAAGGCACTGGAGCCTACTTAAAAGTTATTATTTCTCACTGGCTCATTTACCAAATGGGTGCTTTCTCTTCGTCCTCCACAAATTAGCTACTAATAAAAGAAGCTACTGTAGGTAGTTCGGTAGCGAGACGTTTTAATAAATTATCATTTGCGATTGACGACGCGATTAACAATGTTGTGATAAGTAGGCTGTACCAACTTTGTAACTCGTTACCCCCCTGAACACTGGACATAGCAGACGTATGTAGCGAATACAGGACGCTATCGATCAAGAAGGTATCAGGATTATGAGTTATTTTTCATTTTTAGTTTTTGATTAACCACTTGGATTAATCATTCATTTTGAAAGCACTATAATGTTTATTGTAAATAGACAACCATACAAGAGTTATTGTTACTAAGCCTGCCCTGGGTACATCAATGTTCTTGTCCATTGCCCTCGCAGATTCCTGCAGCTAAGCTTGGATGTACACTTACATTCCGGCCCAAGCTTTTGTTCTTAATGGCATTTTTACTTTTATACTTTAAGTAGTTTTTTAAACCAGTACTTTTACATTTTACTTGAGTAAAAAGCTTGAGTTGATACTTCAACTTCTACAAAAGTCTTTTTAAAGCCTAGTATCTATACTTCTACTTGAGTAATGAATGCCAATACTTTTGACACCACTGCATAGCAATAATTACATGAAGAAATTCTTGACATTGTTAGAGCTGAGATTGCCTTTTAAAATCTGTCTAAATTGGCTGGTTTCATCACCTGGGATGAAGCACTCTTTAAATGAATAAATTTAGTTTTGAAGGACGTAACTTTTTATGCTAGAGAAGGAAACAGAATTAGACCTAAATGTATGTCAGCAGATGCATTTGCATGTATGGAACTGAATGACAAGTAAGGTTGTGCTAAATCATAAAATTTCTAAATTAACTTGTCAGTGGGTTACCTTGTAGGACTAGTCAATTAATCACTGCCTTCCAGATAAAGTCAGAGATTGAAATAGCAAAATTAAAACAGGGGTTTTACATCCATGTATTGAATATAGTTGTCAGTTTTGTTTTGTTTTTCCCGAATTATCATCAACAAATGCATTATCTACCAAATCTCAAAAGAAAATGTTACATAAAATTACAATTCACCTTATCTATTTTCCAAATGCATGTTACAGATCTTATTGTGACTTGAATAAATAAATAAATAAACACTTCACATTCTTTAATCAAAATGTCATGACTGGATCTTCTAGGGAAAGCATCACACTCAGGTGACACATGTTGGAGTTAAAAAAGTTTGGTTGCTACTTCCATTTCATCATGACTTTGAACATTTGATGTAATGAAGGGATTCCTTTCTGTGGAGTCAATTTAATGCAGCATATACATAGAGAAGTTTTTAGTTTTGCCGATGAAAATGAAAGTATTGAGAAAAAAATAATTATTCTTTTTGCAAATAAAAATAAAGAATTGCAAAAGAAAAGGAAGTATTTCAAGAAAAGAAGTGCAAAATATAAATGAAACAGCGCAAAAGCAATGATTTTGCAATGAATATTTTCCATGGCTATATCTGCAAATTTATTTACAATGCTGCTTTTGTTTTGAATTTCAGTCAAGTTTGAGCTTGTGATGCCGTTTTTCCGTTGGCGCTTCACATTTCTGTGCATCTTACTTTCTGCCACTGTTTTGACATGGAGGTGGAGTCAAGGGATGATATTTTGCAATTCCATGTTTTTGTTTGCAAAAAGCAAACAACTCCATACCTTTCATAATTTTTCTTTTTTTAAGTCTAGTTTCATATCTAGAATTTTAAGCATGAATACCCCTTTTTTATAGCCTTTTTTTTGCATGACTTGAACATAGAAATACTGTACACACACACACAAAAAGTAATTTAATGATATTTCACTTGATCTTTCCTTTTTTTATTATTATTATTATTATTATTATTATTATTTTCTTCTTAAAAATGACCAATGCAACGGGAAGTTGAGGTATTTGAATATCAGACATTGGATATTGTTCCAGTGGTCATTTCCAAGTAGGAGGTGGCAGAAGTTGTCTGAAATGTAGCATTACGTCCACAAATAAACAGAATACTGTCTTTAGCTTTAAAAAAAAAAAAAAAAAAAAAATCTGAGCTATTAGCAACTTCACTTAAAATTCAGTGCGCAAGATGTTTAAAAAACATTATGAGTAAAACCCTCAGAAAATATTTATAACTAATTGACCTCTTCTTCCATTACATGTTGACGTTTATGACACATTCCTAACAACAAGGTTTGTTCCAGCTTCTGTATTATTAAGACATCGTCCCTTTTGTGGTGGTAGTGAGGGGAGTTGATGGTCATCAGAGATAGGTGGAATGAGGCATGCAACAGCCAGGCACAGGGGCGGACAAGCAGACCTTTTTGATGGAGAGCACTGCCGGTTAATAATGACTTATCAAAACGGAAGACCATGGCTGAGTGACTGCCCAGTAGAACGAGCTTTGTCCCTAGAGATCCTATCCTGGAGAGGACAAATTCCAAGCACTTAGCTTGGAATTCATCTCACTAATCGCGGTCGAAGAGACGACAGAAAGGGGCTATTTCAAGTCCCTGAGAGTGATGGAGATAAATGTGTGCCTCCATCTCAGATTGGATCTGGAGCATCTACATGCCATTGGAAAGCTCAGACATGTGGTCATGTGATTCAGATTTTCAGAGTGGGGGCCTCCATCAGTAATTAGAGCTAAGTTATTATGACAAGCTTCTAAATGAGAGCAGCGTAATGTATTGACATACTGATGTTCCATTTACTCTTTCCATGTTACAAATAATTCCTTTTCTAGATCCTAATGAAATACCCTGCAAGTATAAGTTAGTGAAACTACCATTTTTAGATGTCTTAAGATGGGTATGATTGAAGTGCCATCTTCATACAAAGATGTAGCTGTGCTGTCAGGTACACACAATCTGAGTTAATAGATTAAAGTGTAACACTGGCAGTTATTCAGTCTTCATTCAGGTTTAGTATTACCATCCAGGATCTGAAGTATTGCATATTATATTTACTCTAGACTCTGTTTATAACTTTAAATGTGATTTGTTATTTTTATTATCATTATTATAATTAATCTATTATTCTCATCCTTTCATGTACACAGAGTTTAATTAATTCATTAAGTTTATTTTTATTTAATTATTTTAAATGGGCATATTTGAACAAATACCCTGAATACAATTAAATCATATTTTTAATAACAAAATGCAATATATTTTGCTGAATTTGTCAAAATTATAGCTTTATCAGAAAATAAAGCATAATGAAAATGGTCTCTTCAAAAATGAGTTGATATAATCTGTGTTAAAATTTGTAAAAATTATTTTCACATAATAGATATCAAATTGTCAATAGTTATATCTGTTTAGATTATCAAAAGTTTTAAAGAAAACAATATGGGACAAATGTAAAACTATAATATTGTCAGGATTCTGGACTGGGCTGAGTTTCCCAAAAGTTTCGTAAGCCCATGACTAAGAACTTCGTAAAAACGATCGTACGAGTGATCTTAATATTACGGTCTGTTTCCCAAAAGCATCGTAACTTAAGTAGCACTTGAAAATCATCGTAGATCTACGGGTGCTCTGGAGTAATCGTAAAGTCTCTCTCTCTCTCTCTCTCTCTCTCTCTCTCTCTATACTGTATATAAATAAATACATTTATGCATTTAGCAGACGCTTTTATCCAAAGTGCATTCAGGCTAACATTTTTTACCTAACATAATTTATAAGTATGTAAAGTAAATAAAGTATATTATATATTATTATGTAAAGTATAATATTGTACACAATAATATAATATAATATTGTATTGTATTATAGTTATTATATCCAAGTTGTCTATCTGGAACGCAGCGATAAACTACAATTACGAGACATTCTATAAGGCGACATTTCAGCACAAACGGTCAGCGACTCCTAAGTAGCACTTAAACTGTAGCTACGTGCAATTGCTTTAACGTGTATTGAAACGCACGTGAAACAATAACGAACGATCGTAAAATTACTCGTAGAAAACGTTCTTAAGCTCTTAGATCAACCGTTATCGGGAAACCCAGCCCTGGTCTGTGTTATGTTTTTCCCCAGCTTCTGTGTCTGTTTGTCCTTATTTGGCCATGTTCCTGTCCTAGTTTAGTTAATTAATCATTCTGTACACCTGTGTTTCTCAAATGATCCCTTGCATTTAAGTTCAATTATGTGCTGGCCATCTTTGTCTGAGATTGAATGTCAACCCATGTGTTTCCCCTATTCCCGTCTGCCAAGTGTCACCTCCTGGATCTTTGGATTAAAAGACTATTGTTTGAGTGTATGCTTTGTCTCCTCACTCCTCGCTGTAGTATGGTGACAAATATATACTTAAGCAAAAATAAATGAAAGCTTTAATGAATTCTTTGAATTACAATGTTCAAAGCTCTTAGTTTTAATAAATAAAAAAATCAACCCCTTGGATATTAAAGTGCTTATAGTAAAAATGCATTACACACACACACACACACACACACACACACACACACACATACATATATATATATATATATATATATATTAAATAAAATAATAATATATATATATATATATATATATACATAAACCTCATAACAGTATGTCATGATGGCAGTGTTCCTGTGCGTACTGCGTACCTTCAGCTGTGTCTTTTAATTGACAGAACTGAGAATCATTTCATACCGGATGAGGAGAATAGCTGTTTCACCTGCCTTTAGCATGCCAAGAATAGAACCAGAATGAAAGAGAATCTCCTGGTGCTCTGTAATGTAATATTACCCCCAGCCGCACATTTTAATAGTCAAGGGTAGGTTTTCTAGTGAGATTGCATTAATTTGCAAAGCTATATCTTGTCTTTGTGCCACACTACCACTGGGATGTAAGGATTTGCAGGACCCTGCCATTAATTGTGGGATTTTTAATTGGCTTAATCCCCAGATAAGTGTCAGGTTTTAAATTTAACATTTCTTTAAACGTTATATCATCCCAGACAACCTTATCGTGCGATAGATCTCCTCTTATATTTTAAGCAGTAATGTAGAAAATGAAGGATGATGTATGAACAGGAAATGTTAGAATCAAGGAAAAAAGAGCTGTCTGCTAGATGAAAATAACCACACCTGAGCGCAGATCACACTGCGTTTGATTCCACTGACAAATTACTTTTTAATTTGTTGAGCTTGCAGTGGACATAGACTTGCTGTGCAGATGTTATATTTAAAGTAAAGTAAAAAAGAGGTGAACAGCATTATCAAACACTCATAGTGGAGATTAAAACCCCATCAAAAGGGAGTGTCATTCAGTCTTCTGCATCTTAATTTAATTTAATTTAATTTAATTTAATTTAATTTAATTTAATTTAATTTAATTTAATTTAATTTAATTTAATTTAATTTAATTTAATAAAAAGCAATATAATTTAAGTGTTTTTGAGCATTCTAAACAAAGTTTACATTGGTATTTCCCCGTTTTTAAATGATTCGTGTTTGCATGTTTATTATATATATATATATATTTACTAAACATGCAAACACCCATCATTTAAAAACGGGGAAATACCAATGTAAACTTTGTTTGATATATATATTTTATATATATATATATATATATATAATTTTTTTTTTTTTTTTTTTTTTTTTTTTCTTATATTGCTCAACATCGCTCATTATGACACATTACATTCTATTTTTAATAAGATCCCATTAGTATATTTCTTGGGAATATTAAACGTACTGGAATTATTTTTTTTCGCCTGCTTTAAAATTTGTGCTCTTTAATATGCGTAAATATGTAAAAATCACCGTTTGTATGTTAAGATATTCCACCAAGAGCTCACAATTTTCCCATGCAGATAGGAAATGGAAATTTTAAGCTCAGTTACTTCAAACCATGTTCTCAGGGTAAAAATTTACCCTAGGTTTTACTACATTCCTCCAAAGTGTACTGCACCCTGTGTCCTTAGACCCCATTGACCTTGGTGACAGAAGTGATTACGACCTCCTTCTAAACCCACAGGATTAAAACTAGTAGCCTGCTGCTTGTGTAGTAAATTACTTCACCCAGGGTCCATAAAGCTCCCTGTGTGCTTTTTCAGTGCAACGAGTGCCTTGCTAATGCCAACTGCATCGCATAACACTTACAATCCATACGAAAAATGACCTAGCTTCCCGCTAATGCATGATTAACATTCCTGGATGCATAAATTGTGAAAGGTTTATTTATGCGCTTGCAGTGTGTGAAGAGGGACAGGATATTTGATGTTGCACAGATAAAGTGATTGTGAATTTTTTTTTTATCTGATTGTATCGTTTGTTTCTAGCATCAGTTTTACCCATAGAAATTGGCTGCTAACCAGCATTTGTCAATTATGTGTCACAGTGTCTGGGTTGTGTCCCTGGGTTTCCACTAGATGTCCCCCTTTCTCACAGTGTCTGTCACCTTATCACTTCCTGTTCCCTTATTTGGTCACCTTCCTCTTTGTTAGTATTGATTGTTCCCCACCTGTCTCCTGTTCCCTCATTATCCTTCTGTGTATTTATACCCGGTCTGTCTGAGTCTGTGTTACGGAGTCCTTGTTTAATGTCCTATAGTTATTCATGTCCATCGCTTCTTGCCTTGCTTTGCCTTGTCTTCGTGTCTTGTTTATGTTTGATATTCTGGTTTTGACCCTGCCTGGACTGTTTACCCCTTTGGATTACCCTTTAATAAATGACTTACCTGCAATTGGTTCTATCTCCGTGCCGCATTGGATCTGTGCCGTGACAGAAGGACTCCGTCACACTAGGAACCAGCGGTATGTCATTTTTCCGTTCCCCAGCCAAGATGGCGGAGCGGCGAACCAAGTACCTTCGGTTGATCGCCCTCCGCCAAGAGGGCAATGAAGTGGGTGCCCTGGCTCAGGTGTTCTGGTCCCTGGCCGAGGGCATGGGCTACAACGATGCGGCCCTCAAGGACTATTTCAATGGCGGGCTGGATGATCCAGTGTCTCATGAGGAGATGGCGCAGTTAGAGACACTGGAATTCTGGGAATTCGTGCGCTACCTGCAGCATCGGCTTCGGTGGGATGACCCAGCCACTTCGGTCTCTTCCGGCGGGGTGGTCGTCAGCCCAGCACCACTGCCCAGGATGGCAACCAGCCAAGCGCCACAACCCAAGATGGCCACCAGTCCAGCACCACTGCCCAGGATGGCTAACAGCCAAGCGCCACAGCATAAGATGGCCGCTAACCCAGCGCCAATGCCCAAATTGGCCACTTTTCCAGCGCCACAGCCCAAGATGGCCGCCAGCCCAGCGCCAATGCCCAAATTGGCCACCGGTTCAGCGCCACAGCCCAAATTGGCCACCGGTCCAGCACCTCAGCACAAGGTGGCCGCTAACCCAGCGCCAATGCCCAAATTGGCCACCGTTCCAGCACCACAGCCCAAGATGGCCGCCAGCCCAGCGCCAATGCCCAAATTGGCCACCGGTTCAGCTCCACAACCCAAGATGGCCGTCAGCCTAGCGCCACAGCACCAGATGGCCGTTGCACAGGATGAGAGTCTCAGTTGACCCTCCGGAGTCGAGTCAGGTTCCAGTTGACCCTCCGGAGTCGAGTCAGGTTCCAGTTGACCCTCCGGAGTCGAGTCAGGTGCTAGTTGACCCTCCGGAGTCGAGTCAGGTGCCAGTTGACCCTCCGGAGACGAGTCAGGTGCCAATTGACCCTCCGGAATCGAGTCAGGTGCCAGTGAACTCTCCAGAGTCGAGTCAGGTGCCAGTGAACTCTCCAGAGTCGAGTCAGGTGCCAGTGAACTCTCCAGAGTCGAGTCAGGTGCCAGTGAACTCTCCAGAGTCGAGTCAGGTGCCAGTGAACTCTCCAGAGTAAGGGCTAGTCACCGCTGATCCTCCAGAGTCAGGGCTAGTCACCACGGATCCTCCAGAGACTAGGCTGGTCACCGTTGACCTTTCAGAGTCAAGTCAAGTCACCGGTGATCTTCAAGGACTGAGTCAAGTCACCGGTGATCTTCAAGGACTGAGTCAAGTCACCGGTGGTCTTCAAGGACTGAGTCAAGTCACCGGTGGTCTTCAAGGACTGAGTCAAGTCACCTCTGATCTTCATGAACAAAGGCAAGTCACCATTGATCTTCATGAGCAAATGCAAGTCACCAATGATCTTCATGAGCAGTGTCAGGCCAGCACCAATCTTCTGGAGTCCAGTAAGGACACCAGGGGATTACCAGAGTTTTGTTGTCCCATTGATCCAGCCGCACGGAGGTCTGCTCCGCCTTGGGGGGCTCTGGTCCTGACCACATGGCTGTGGTGGTCTTCTGCTCCGCCCTGGGGGGCGCTCGCCCTGACTACACGGTTGTGGTGGTCTTCCGCTCCGCCCTGGGGGACTCTGGCGTCGACCACGAGGACGTGGTGGTCCTCTGCTCCGCCCTGGGGGGCTTCTGCTCTGACCACACGGACATGGTGGTCTTCTGCTCCGCCCTGGGGGGCGCTTGCCCTGACTACACGGTTGTGGTGGTCTTCCGCTCCACCCTGGAGGGCTCTGGCCTTGACCACAAGGGTGTGGTGGTCTTCTGCTCCGCCCTGGGGGGCTTCATGTTGTTTTTTTCCTTTGGTTTTTGTGTTAACGTCTGTCCCTGTTCCTTTCTGTTAGTCTGGCCCTCCGTCCCTCCCCCTGAACCTCCTCCTGTCCTCCTCCCTCCTGGTCTTTCTGTGTTGTGTTTACATTCTAGTGCCTGTTCCCCATGTTTTTCTTTTCTGGCCCTCCGTCCCTCCCCCTGAGCCTCCACCTGTCCGCCTCCCTCCTGGTCTCTGTTTTGTGTCTGTCGTGGAGCGTCTGGGAGCCGCTCTGTAGAGGGGGGGTACTGTCACAGTGTCTGGGTTGTGTCCCTGGGTTTCCACTAGATGTCCCCCTTTCTCACAGTGTCTGTCACCTTATCACTTCCTGTTCCCTTATTTGGTCACCTTCCTCCTTGTTAGTATTGATTGTTCCCCACCTGTCTCCTGTTCCCTCATTATCCTTCTGTGTATTTATACCCGGTCTGTCTGAGTCTGTGTTACGGAGTCCTTGTTTAATGTCCTATAGTTATTCATGTCCGTCGCTTCTTGCCTTGCTTTGCCTTGTCTTCGTGTCTTGTTTATGTTTGATATTCTGGTTTTGACCCTGCCTGGACTGTTTACCCCTTTGGATTACCCTTTAATAAATGACTTACCTGCAATTGGTTCTATCTCCGTGCCGCATTGGATCTGTGCCGTGACATTATGTACCTGTATATGATATATAATTTTGCATTTGCTGTGATTGATAATCTGATAGACTTCATTTTGTTTTCTCTTTGAATGACATTGTACATGAATAATTACTGAAAACATGAAACCATTTGCAACTGAATGTTTTGAAAATGCCCTCAATTGTCAATGACCTCTTGTGCCATTTCTGCTGCACGTCAACCTTTGGCAGAATTGTATCCAAGTGACTGGTTTGTACAGTGTATACTCATGGCCTCTCTGAAGATTCAACCTTAGATTATCATAATTAAACTTTGTGCAATCTGCCCTCCATACTAGACTAGAGCGTTGAAGAGTAGATGCCAGCAAGCTGGCATGGTAGCCATCCCACCTGTAGGCATTGCCAGCCTCTGGCGAGGCTCAATGAGCTGCCATCTGACAGACCTGGCGCTGCCCCTCTTCCCTCTCAAACCCAGTAAAACCCTGTAGTGTTTGTGCCATCACAACACAGTCCTCATAGTGTACAGCCATCTGGGCCTGTACAACCGCCTCAGGGGAGAAACATCGATTTCCATGTCTGCCTCTGAACTTGGGCATTTTCCCGACAGCTCATTTTCCACCTTTGAATGGATGTAATCAGCAGTCCTTAATGTATCTCTTCTGTTCTTTTGAATGGATGCACACTGCCTGCCTGTCTGTCTGTCTGTCTGTCTGTCTGTCTATCTATCTATCTATCTATCTATCTATCTATCTATCTATCTATCTATCTATCTATCTATCTATCTATCTATCTATCTATCTCTCTGTCTATCTATCTATCTATCTATCTCTCTGTCTATCTATCTATCTCTCTGTCTGTCTCTCGTTCATTCACTAGCTTGTTTGTTTATTCTACATATTTATGGTTCTATTGTTCTAACTATTGTTTTCAGAATCAGAATCCGAATGAGCTTTATTGCCATGCATGTTTACACATACGAGGAATTTGTTTTCATGATAGAAGCTTCTGATAGCGACAGAACAAAAGCAACAATATACAAATTGACAATTCTATGTGCAGGTATATTACAATAGACAGTTTTGTATTTACAGGTATACTATGTGCAAATTTGAAGTGTACACTAAGTGTGTGTGTTAGATAAATAAGTGCATGAGTGAATAAATAGTGTTGTGTGTTCTTTCTGGTCATCAAATCTGATTGGCTGAGAGCCTTTTCCAGCTGTGTGATATTCTAGTGATAACAACTCCAACAATTTCACTGTTTGTATCACTCCGCTTGCATTAATATCTCCCAGCAAGTGTCATGGTGTACACCCAAATGCATAATTTCATGAATCATAATGTTTTTGTGTCACCGAATGTAGTTAGAACGGTGAGAATTTAATTGTTCAGGCTTCAGATAAGTGGTTTATTAATCAACATAGAATCTCTTTGAAAATTTAGTTAATTTTTTTGGAGATGTGAGCTCCAGGAGTCCAGCAGTTGTTCAGCATGAACCCACCGAGAACAGCCTCACCTAGTCCAGCTCTTCTCGAATAGTAGTCTCTATAGTGGTTAAACATGAGATATAATTAATTTTGGGTAAATCTAACGGGCAGTCTTTCGTATCATTACTCTATTATTTGTTCCAGAGCAGATAATTTTGGCATTACGAAGTCTCATAATCTTATATTTTATATAAATTTTATGCTGTATACCAGAGTTCTGCCTTTGCACTTTTGACTGAATTGCCTAGCAACATTTATGATGGCTGTTCTTGTTTTTATTAAATAGTATTATTCAATAAATATTTTATATAAATAATAGTTGTATTTAATTATAGTATTTAGTATTGAGAAGCGGTGTGTTCATGATGGTGATTTTAGTTACATTATTCCGCCATTAAATGGTGACAAAACGAGGGAGTCAGCAGTAAAAAAAATGAAAGAAAAAAAATAAACATTGAAAGAGACTGAAACAGGGTTGTAAGCAAGGAAGTTATTTTTACTTTCAACAACACATGCAGCCAATAAATGCAGTGAGCAGTGCTACCATCTTAAATCACTCTTAACAGATGAAAGGATAGTACGACAAAGAGGGCTTTTCTCAGAGGACATTCAAACTAATGATTTATTGTGAATATGAGATTGAGCTGAAGAAAGAATGCAGGTAATCAGACTTGCTCAGTTCATCTCCCTCTCATTATTCTCTATACTAGTGACTAGTTTTGTCACGGTACCAAAATTTCAGTATTCAGTAACAATACCAGTGAAAAACCATGGTTCCCTTTCAGTCGGTCACGTTCGACGTTACAAATGGGATCTCGCCCGAGAGCCCAATCACCTTCGAGTGGTACAAAACGAGCCAATGGTACACAAAGTACCTTGGTCTGTGGAATTTGCATCGCGAGCTCCACCCCGCAGAGTGGGTATATAAGGAGCAACGCGAGCAACTCGCATTCAAGTCTTCGCTTCGGAGCCGAGCACATCGCTTGCTGCTTTCACCGGAGTGCTGCAAGAGTCACTGGTG
Source organism: Carassius carassius (assembly GCF_963082965.1). Classification (NCBI taxonomy): domain Eukaryota; kingdom Metazoa; phylum Chordata; class Actinopteri; order Cypriniformes; family Cyprinidae; genus Carassius; species Carassius carassius. The sequence continues at coordinate 24,723,013 of NC_081765.1, forward strand.
TTGGTGTGACGGCGCGATTCAGCGGTTCGTCTGGGTTTCCTGCGACAGCTCCCGCGTTCCCCTGAGAGCTTCAACACCGCTAAAAGAGCAATTTCTCTCACAAAAGAGATACGGGCCGATTTGCGTCTTTTTAAAGATGTCATTTCGCCTGTGTGTTTCTGGGTGCGGTCGATATATCGCTCCTCGTGACGGTCACGATCGCTGTGTCACGGGTTTGGGCTTCCAGCACGCTGAGACTGCGTTCGTGGATGGCTCATGTTCTCATTGCGGGGACATGACCATCTCGGCGTTGAGATCGAGACTCGATTACCTTAAAAGGTATAGAGTCCCCTCTGCCACACCCCGTTCTAGCTTTTCTTCTCGTAAGAGGGCTACTTCGGCTGGTGGCCAGGGTGATCTGAGGGTTACTGTGTGGGCTTCCCCGACGAGCGAACCTCCTCGGGCCACACCCCCTTCACATACGCCGCAGCCGGTCGAGTTTCCGGATGAGTTTGCTGGACCCTCTCAGGCTCCTGACATCTCATTTGGGGCTCGCGAAGAGGACCGTATGTCGATCGCCGCATCACAAGGCGGGCTTGAGTCCTCGGGAGATGAGGATTCGGCTGCCTTGCCTCCTTCGGGAGTGCCAGCGTTGTCCGAGTCCGATCCCGAGCTGCCGGCCGTGCTTTCCCGGGCAGCGGAGAGCATCGGGCATGAGTGGAACCCTCCACCCTGTCCTGAGCGCTCGAGGCTGGATGATTGGTTCCTGGGGGCTGCTCATGCAGATCGCCAGCACCCCCCTCTGGTTCCTTTCTTCCCGGAAGTGCACCAGGAGGTAACCAGTTCATGGAAGGCACCTTTAACTGCCCGACACAGTTCTGGTACTTCCTCCGCCTTCACTGCCCTTCATGGCGGGTGGCCAAGGGGTATGCTGGGATTCCCCCGGTGGAGCATTCTGTTGCGATGCAACTGTGTCCACAGAGCGCCTCCGCTTGGCGTGGTGGTCCCAAGCTGCCCTCCAAGACCTGTAAGTTCTCATCCACGCTTGTGGCCAAGGCTTACAGAGCTGCGGGCCAGGGCCGCTTCTGCCCTGCATGCCATGGCCTCACTTCAGGTCTATCAGGCCAAGCTGCTGCACGAGGGCAGTGCTGATCCAGGGGTTTTGCAGGAGGCACGCACTGCTACCGACCTCGCTCTCCGGGCGACGAAGGTCACTGCGCGCTCCTTGGGTCAGGTGATGTCCATATTGGTGGTCCAGGAGCGCCACCTATGGCTGAACCTGGCAGACATGAGGGAGCCTGACCGGGCTAAGCTCCTCAACTCCCCGGTCTCCCAGGATGGCCTCTTCGGCGACGCGGTAGAGAGCTTTGCCCAGCAGTTCCCTGCCGCCCAGAAGCAGTCCGAGGCCATCAAGCACATCCTGTCCCAAGAGGCCACGAACGACAGTTGGCGACGTGCTTCCTCGCCGCTCTCGTTCCCCTCTCCCCTTGCCAGTTTCCAGGCAAAGCCGGCCCGAGAACGCTCCGCCTTCTCATGCCCTCTTTGCTACTTGGAGTCAGATGAGTGCCCGCACTCCGCCCCCGCTAAGGGACGCTATGCCTCCCATGCCGGGGCTGTCTGCTCCACCACGCTGCCCCACTGTGGGTACGCCTGTAGTCCCCTTGACCCCGCTGGTTCGGTTCATGGGAGCTTGGGCAAGAGCTCCCCAGGCCTTCCCGCAGGCTCATCCGGACGCTCAGGCTCGGCTACGCGATTCAGTTCGCCCGGCGTCCCCCAAGGTTTCGGGGTGTCCAGGCAACGATGTTGGGCAAAGATGCCCCTGTCATGCGCGCGGAGGTCGCGACCCTGCTGGCAAAGGGCGCGATAGAACCGGTCCCTCCAGCCAACATGAAGTCCGGCTTTTACAGCCCTTACTTCATAGTACCCAAGAAGACAGGTGGGTTACAGCCAATCCTGGACTTGCATGCCTTGAACCGAGCTCTGCACAGACTCCCGTTCAAGATGCTAACGCCCAAGCGCATTTTCGAATGCATTCATCCGATGGATTGGTTTGCAGCGATCGACCTGAAGGACGCGTACTTTCATGTCTCCATTCTTCCTCGACACAGACCGTTTCTTCGGTTTGCTTTCGAGGGGCAGGCATATCAGTACAAGGTTCTCCCATTCGGGTTGGCCTTGTCTCCCCGCGTATTTACGAAGGTCGCGGAGGGAGCCCTGGCTCTTCTCAGGGAACAAGGTGTCCGTATCCTCAACTACCTCGACGACTGGCTGATCCTAGCTCACTCTCGAGAGTGGTTGTGCGAGCACAGGGTGCTCAGACACCTCGCCTGACTGGGTCTTCAGGTCAACTGGGAAAAGAGCAAGCTCTCCCCTGTGCAGAGGATCTCTTTTCTCGGTATGGAAATAGACTCGGTCGCCATGTTCGCGCGGCTTACGAACGAGCGCGCGCAGTCACTGCTGAATTGCCTGAGACAATTTTAGGGCAAGAGAGCGGTTCCACTGAAATTGTTTCAGAGGCTCCTGGTGCATATGGCGTCTGCAGCGGCGGTCATACCGCTCGGGTTACTCCATATGAGACCGCTTCAGCACTGGCTTCACGACCGAGTCCCGAGATGGGCATGGCAACAGGGCACACTCCGAGTGACCATCACTCCGGCCTGCCGCCGAAACTTCACCCCGTGGTTGGACCCCTCGTTTCTACGGGCCGGCGTGCCTCTAGAACCAGTGTCCAGACATGTTGTTGTATCAACAGATGCCTCGGCCACGGGCTGGGGTGCCATGTGCAACGGGCATGCTGCAACAGGCTCCTGGACAGGACCCCGACTTCAGTGGCATGTCAATTGCCTCGAGTTGCTAGCAGTACGTCTTGCTCTGCACCGCTTCAGGGCCCTGCTGAAGGTTAAGCATCTTCTGGTCCGTACGGACAACACTGCGACCGTAGCGTACATCAACCGTCAGGGTGGTTTACGCTCCCGCGGCATGTCACAACTCGCTCGCCATCTCCTCTTGTTGAGTCACAAGCATCTGAGGTCGCTTCGTGCCATTCACATTCCGGGCAGGCTCAATCGTGCAGCCGACGAGCTCTCACGGCAGCAGTCTCGCCCCGGGGAATGGAGACTCCACCCCCAGTCGGTTCAGCTGATTTGGGAACCCTTCGGAGACGCTCAGGTAGACCTGTTTGCCTCTCCAGAAAATTCCCACTGCCAGTTGTTTTACTCCCTGACCGAGGGCACCCTCGGCACGGACGCCCTGGCACACAGCTGGCCGCTGGGCCTGCGCAAGTATGCGTTTCCCCCAGTAAGCCTTCTTGCACAGACGTTGTGCAAGATCAGGGAGGACGAGGAGCAGGTCCTCATGGTTGCGCCTTTTTGGCCCGGCCGGACCTGGTTCCCCGAATTTGTACTCCTCGCGACAGCCCCTCCCTGGCCAATTCCTCTGAGGAAGGACCTTCTTTCTCAGAATCAGGGCACCCTCTGGCACCCACGTCCCTATCTGTGGAACCTACATGTGTGGGTTCTGGACGGGTCACGGAAGGTTTAGGTACCTTGCCACCACAGGTGGTAGCTACCATCACTTTAGCTAGAGCCATGTCCACCAGACATGCCTATGCTTTGAAGTGGAACCTCTTTGTCACTTGGTGTTCTTCACGGCGTGAGGACCCCTGGAAATGTCCGATTGGGTCAGTGCTTTCCTTTCTTCAGGAGGGGTTGGAACGAAGGCTGTCTCCTTCCACCCTCAAGGTCTATGTGGCCGCCATTTTGGCTCACCATGACCCTGTTGAAGGTAAGTCTCTTGGGAGGCCCGATCTGATCATCAGGTTCCTGAGAGGAGCAAGGAGGCTCAATCCGCCTCGCCCTCAGCAAGTCCCCTCTTGGGACCTCGCAGTGGTTCTATCAGCACTGCAGAGAGCTCCCTTCGAACCCTTGCTCTCAGTAGAGCTAAAATTTCTATCTTTGAAAACTGCGCTCCTGACGGCTTTAGCTTCGGTGAAGAGGGTCGGGGACCTGCAGGCATTTTCAGTTGACGAAGCGTGCCTGGAATTCGGGCCGGCTAACTCTCACGTTATCTTGAGACCCCGGCCTGGGTACATGCCCAAAGTTCCCACCACTCCTTTTAGGGATCAGGTGGTGAACTTGCAAGTGCTGCCCCTGGAGGAGGCAGACCCAGCCCTGGCGCTGCTCTGTCCAGTACGTGCACTCCGCACCTACGTGGACAGAACTCGGTGCCTTAGGACCTCAGACCAGCTCTTTGTCTGTTACGGAGGCCAGCAGAAGGGAAAGGCTGTCTCCAAGCAGAGGTTATCCCACTGGATAGTGGATGCTATTGTCCTGGCTTATCAGGCTCAAGACCTGCCATGCCCCCTAGGGGTGAGAGCTCACTCAACTAGGAGTGTAGCTTCCTCCTGGGTGCTGGCGCATGGCGCCTCGCTAGCAGACATCTGTAGAGCTGCGGGCTGGGCGACACCTAACACATTCGCGAGGTTTTATAATCTCCGTGTAGAGTTTTATAATCTCCCTCACTCGTGCTGGCCTCACGACAGGGTGCTATCACTCACACGGGTCGCTGGAAGACAGCCGTGTTGGCATTTTGTAAGGGACCCCATTCGTAACGTCGAACGTGACTGACTGAAAGGGAACGTCTTGGTTACGTATGTAACCCTCGTTCCCTGAAGGAGGGAACGGAGACGTTACATCCCCTTGCCACATCGCTGTTCCGCTGAACGGCCGGGTCACTGGCTCGACTCCTCAGCGAAGACTTGAATGCGAGTTGCTCGCGTTGCTCCTTATATACCCGCTCTGCGGGGCGGAGCTCGCGATGCAAATTCCGCAGACCAAGGTACTTTGTGTACCATTGGCTCGTTGTGTATCACTCGAAGGTGATTGGGCTCTCCGGCGAGATCCCATTCGTAATGTTCCTTATATACCCGCTCTGCGGGGCGGAGCTCGCGATGCAAATTCCGCAGACCAAGGTACTTTGTGTACCATTGGCTCGTTGTGTACCACTCGAAGGGGATTGGGCTCTCCGGCGAGATCCCATTCGTAACGTCTCCGTTCCCTCCTTCAGGGAACGAGGGTTACATACGTAACCAAGACGTTCTCTGTACCAATTTCAGTACCAAAGCAAAACACAAAAACATGCTAATTAAAAATGTTGACTATACTTTCATTTAATGCAAACTGTGTACATATATAATTTAAAAGGACTTTTTAATTTTAAAGCCAAGAATAACAACTAATTTAGCTTAAAAAAAGGCCAGAACTACTTTTCTGATTGATATGACACAATGTTAACCATTAGTACATTTTCTAACACACATATTTTAGATTCACAATTCATTTAAATGCCTCTGGTGTGTAAAAATAGTAAATATAATTTTTTTTTTTTTTTTTTTTTTTACCTTAATAAAAGTTTTAGGAGCATTAAATAGTTACACAATGAGAGTATAGTTCCTAGCCATATCAGCCTAGAAAATCGTAACTTTTCATTTTCCGTCTGTCTTATTACACGATGTAACTACAGAAATACATTTCTCCTTTTTTTTCACTATGTACGGGCCACAAGAGAAAGATTAAGGAATAATTCAAGACAGTTATATGCTGTTGTCAGCTTATGTTGAAGTAGATTTGTCTCTTGTTGTATCTGAGAGAATATACACAATTAATGCAGCATCAGATGCTGAAAGCGCCATTAGTTGGTGCTTTTTTTTTACTTTCACTTTGAAAAATTGAATAATTTGGGAATTTCAGTCTTGCCTTGGCTGCTTACCTGTGTTTTGATTCTTGCTTTTGTGTTTTTGGATTGCCCTATCGTCTTGCTGTTTGGACTCTGTTTGCCCCTGCCTGGACTATTGCTTGTGTACACTGATTACCCCTCTTGTCAAGCCCTTTGGATAATGTTTGCCAATCTACGACCCATGCATTATCTCGGAATACTCTTGTGTCTTGCCCTCAACATATCTGATCACTGATGTTTGACCCTGCCTGTGTTAGACTATGTTTCTAAATAAAAACTTGGATCCGCATGCCACTCGTCGACTCCGTTACAGTAACAAACCCCAATTATATTTTTCTAATAATTCAACAACAATTACTGAATGCTACCATTACCACACCTCAAGACGTTGTTTAGGTGATGTATTTCAAGACGTTGTACAGGTTTTTGACCACAAAATGCTTCAGTTTAGGATTTATTTCTTATACATCTCATCTCAAGACTCCATAACTAATTTCAAAATGTCATTTTAGACCTAGCAGGCGACCCAACAAACAGAACATTCCCCTGACATTCCCATTTGGTTATTTTTTGGGGAATAAAATATGAACATTCTAGGAACGTTCCTGCTAGGTTCTTTTTTTTTTTTAAGACCTTTTAGATTATAACCTAAAAAGAAGCTTCCCAGAACATTCCCTGCAGGTTATTTTTAGTTTTCATAATACAAATTAATGAATACTTTGCAGATATTTCTGAGGTTAAGCATAGTCTGAAAAGCATATGAAATCACCTGAGTTTGTCTTTCTTTACTTCACGCCTCTGATCTGCACGTTTTTCTCCCACACACGCTTTCTCCTGTCTTTCACAAAAAGACCCGATTAATTTAAAATTTAAGTAATTTCGTTTTACTGACTTACTAACATTCGTTTATAAATCTCTTTATTTAATAATTTATCATTTAAGTTTAAATAATTTATAATTACTTATTTATATTTATTTAAATACTGTGATTTCAGAGATAGTCAAGTCAAGTCACCTTTATTTATATAGCACTTTTAACAATACAGATTGTGTCAAAGTACTTTACAGTATTAAATAGGAAAATAGTAAACACTCAATTTTCAGTTAAAGGCAGTTCATCATTGAATTCAGTGATGTCACCATCCAGCTCAGTTTGGTTTAAAGAGTATCTGTGCAATCAGTTGACAATATCACTGGATATTAAAGGGTTAGTTCACCCAAAAATGAAAATAAGCCCATAAATTACTCACCCTCAAGTCATCCTAAGTGTATATGACTTTCTTCTTTCAGATGAATCCAGTCTGAGTTATATAAAAAATTGTCTTTGATCTTTCAAGCTGTTTAATGGAAATTCCATCTGGATTCATCTGAAAGAAGAAAGTCATATACACAAAGGATGACTTGAGGGAGAGTAATTTATGGGCTAATTTTCATTTTTGGGTAAACTATCCCTTTAACTGTCTCCAACTAAGCAAGCCAGAGGCGGCAAGGAAACAAAACTCCATCGGTGACAGAATCGAGAAAAAAACCTTGGGAGAAACCAGGCTCAGTCAGGGGGCCAGTTCTCCTGCAGAGAAATACTGAAAATATTGTTATAAATTGTAGAAACACCTCCCCTTTACCTTTTGGACATGGCACATGTTTATAAAAGAGGGGAGCCTCATTAAATTAATGCAATCATGTTTTAGCCAGGTTTTTGTCGAACAGAGCATGTCTAGGTTATGATCAGTGATAATATCTATTACAAAAAGTGCTTTTGTAGAAAGGGACCTTATATTCAATAAGCCAAGCTTTATCATTTGTTTATCCATATTAAATTTGTTTTTTATTTGTTGAACATCAATTAAATTGTTACTCTTAAATTTGTTTGGATGTTTTTTTGTATTTTCTAGTTCGGGGAACAGACACAATTTCTACACTGTGATATCTACATAGGTGAAAGAGTCTCTATGTGCTGAGAATTAACTGATTTCTGTGATGTGAGGCGGCTACCAAATGGTCGGCTTGGCCAGTCTGAACCAAACAATGTATAGGACTGCATTAATCATATGTGAATTTCTCATTGCCGACAGAGAGAGCTAAACTATACATGTGGCAAACTACAATAGCAGGAGAAGAAACCATTACTCACCATGATTGAAGAATTATTCTGTCTTCCCATTGTTGTTTGATAAACTCTAAAAATATGGTGTGAGAGAGAAAAGAAGCGGGGCAAGAGAAAAAAGAAAACGATAATAGACATGAATAGAAATACAAATGGAAACGTGAATAACAGGCTAACTGGCTAAAGAATGCTAACTTGCTGTACACATGCTGCACTCGCGATTTAAAATTTAAAGCGAACAGTCAGATTGTTCATAATGGATATATGGTGGGAATTACGTTTATACTTTATCACTTTAGACAATAGAGAGTGATAGTAAGATTCAACAGAAAAGCGAAGCTACATGGAGATACAATCACAAACCACTCAGCAGCACGCAGAGTAATGCCTGTTTCACACTGCAAGCGTGAGCGGCACCTGAGCAGCATGTGAGCATCACGTGAGCAGCGCATGAGCGTAATTACATTGTCACTGCAGCTGCAGATGCTCCAGAGTATTCACACTGGAAGCGTTTGTACAGCGTCACGGAGTCGGCTCCAAAGCTTCATATTTTTACACACAGCTACTATAAATTTGTTTTTAGAGGTTGGTCAGTTATAAACTTTAATATTTTGATGCCTTGAAAATTATAACACAGGGAAATTATATTCACATGAGGTAAAATTGCACCTATCATGTGGTTTCAGTCATACTCAAATATAGAACGTGCTGTTTATACTGTGAAAAAAAAAAAGTGAAGTGACATTCAGCCAAGTATGGTGACCCATACTCAGAATTTGTGCTCTGCATTTAACCCATCCAAAGTGCACACACACAGAGCAGTGAACACACACACACACTGTGAACACACACCCAGAGCAGTGGGCAGCCATTTATGCTGCGGCACCCAGGGAGCAGTTGGGGGTTCGATGCCTTGCTCAAGGGCACCTAAGTCGTGGTATTGAAGGTGGAGAGAGCACTGTACATGCACTCCCCCCACCTACAATTCCTGCCGGCCCGGGACTCAAACCCACAACCCTTCGATTGGGAGTCCGACTCTCTAACCACCAGGCCACGACTTCCCTCAAGTCTTCCCTATACTGTTATTATTATATATATATATTTTAAATAATACATACTTTTACCATAGGTGCTTACCATAGACTGTATAAAAACAAGGACATCGTGTCCGTGATGTCACCCATTGGTTTCCGAAGAGCATTTTTGAAGCCAAAAGTGGGCGGTGGGCATGGTTTCAGAAACCAGCTTCCACCTTTTTGCTCATTTTCAAATTATCCAGGCGACGACCAGCCCCGCCTACTTTTGGCTTCAAAAACGCTCTTCAGAAAACTATTGGTGGCGTCACGGACACTACGCCCATGTTTTTATACAGTCTATGAGTGGGACGCAGGCTTGTTACGTTTCTAATTGAATCAGCTGTTTTGAACAAATCATTTGTGTTGAATGATTCAGTAAATCATTTATCAAAGCAAGGGCTTGCTGCCATCTACTGGTGGTTTTATTGTCATCATTATTTATCCATGACAGGCCTAAACTAAAGTTTCAGCACAAAAGCACATTTAGTGAAATATTGTTTAATTATCAGTATTGACCAAAATTCCTTCATTTCAGGCCCAAGAAGGAAACATTTTTTTTATCATTATGTAAAATTAGCTACAGGACAACCCCCCCCCCCCACCACCACCATATATATAAATATATAATGAATAAAAGAATAAGTATAAAATCAGATCTGCTGTATATTTATTTTGTGATTGAAATATCATATTTCGTTTTGAAATATGTGATTATATGCTGGTGAAATATGTTACAAATGGTGTTACATGCTGACTTTAAGCTATACCAAAGTTGACTTTTAATATTGTCCACCAAAAAGGCCCATTTTAGGCTGTGGAAAAGATGTAAAAATTATGCATTAATATCATAATTTAAGTTGACAAAAGAAAAAGTCTAATCTATGTTTGGTAAACACATCACTGCCAGGCTCTGTGTACTATAATTGAAATGAGTGAGCATCAATCATAACAACAGCATTGTACTTCTATTTCTCAGCACACTGATCAGAGAAAAGGTGGATTTCTCTCAGAAAATTTTTTTAATGCATTTTTTTTTTTTTTTTTTTTTTTTTTTACATAGCTCAATTTATATTTAATGTTTAATTGGATTTTTGAAGGACATTCTAAATATCGTAGTTGAAGCATGAAGCATTTGATAGGATAGTAATAAGAGGTTGATAATAATCTGAAGTTACACCTTTATTTGATTTCAAAAGGAGAATTAATATAGTTGAATGTGACATTCAGAAATTATTCATAAAATGTTTACAGGTTTATTTTTCCATTTTAATTCTATTTATTTTACTACTTAGCACATATTATTTTCCCATGTTGAGGCTGCGACTAAATTAATTGTATAAAACTATTCAGTATTGCTTTTCTGCAATGTATTATTTATTTATTTTTATTGTTATTTTTTCATGGTGTCACGTTCATGATAAGTAAACAGTGTTCAGTTACTGACAAGTCAGATTTCATCCATTAGCTCACATTGAGCTGATCTATTTGTTCCCATAGCCGATCTTAAAATGATAAGGTTAGGTGTCTGTGTCTTACTCTGATGGCACCAAACAAGACATCAACTGAGATACTTACATCAAGAGGTCTATTAAGAGTGTCAGGAATCTTTGAATATGTGTGGATGATTGTTACATGAAATTTTATACCTCCATTAAGATTCTTGTAAGTGCATTGATACTCTATGATGGCTTTTGAGAATTGTTAAGTGGCAGATATCTGGGCAATATTCCAGTGATGTTATTTTTTTCATTTTCAGATGTGTTTGTATAACACATTCAGGCCTTATATTTAGATAATTATTTAATGAAAAAAAAAGTGCTTTTGTAATATATACATTATATCTTTCCATCCATCCATTCATCCATATGCCCACAGATATAGCATGTATGTAGCATATGCTGTAACAGGGATGCATACCTCATATCAATTTATTTGGAAATCCTGCTATAGATTTATTATTTTCTAAAGGTTAAAAACCTCTTTCAAATGACCATTTGATGGAAAAAATTTAAATAATAACAACAATAATAATGATAATAATTATATTATCTATATAATACATATATAATAATTATATATATATATATATATATATATATATATATATATATATATATATATATATATATATATATATATATATATATATATATACAGTACAGACCAAAAGTTTGGAAACATTACTATTTTTAATGTTTTTGAAAGAAATTTCTTCTGCTCATCAAGCCTGCATTTATTTGATCAAAAATACAGAAAATATTTTATATTGTGATATATTATTACAATTTAAAATAATTGTTTTTAAATTTATTATACTTTAAATCATCATCTATTTCTGTGATGCAAAGCTGAATTTTTAGGATCATTATCACATGATCCTTTAGAAATCATTCTAATATGATTGGAAACAGTTGGAAACAGTTCTGCTGCTTAATATTTTTTCAGAACATGTGATACTTTTTTAGGATACTTTGATGAATAAAAAGTGAAAAAAAAAGAAGCTATGTTTTTAAAATATAAATATTTTGTAATAACAATATACACTTCTGGTCAGTAATTTGGGGTCAGTCATTTTTTTTTTCTTTTTAAATAAAATCAATACTTTTATTCAGCAAGGATGTGTTAAATTGATAAAAAGTGATAAAGAAAATATATAATTAGAATATATATTATTAGAATTTTTATTTTATTTTGAATAAATGCACTTCTTTTTAACCTTTTATTCATCAAATGCATTAGACAGCAGAACTGTTTCCAACACTCATAATAAATCAGAATATTAGAATGATTTCTAAATGATCATGTGATAGACTGGATGTTACATGTGACACTGAAGGCAGGAGTAATGATGCTGAAAATTCAGCTTTGCATCACAGGAATGATTTTTCTTTAAGTATATTCAAATAGAAAACTATTATTTTAAGTTGTAATAATATTTCACAATATTACAGTTTTTTCGGTATTTTTGATCAAATAAATGCAGGCTTGATGAGCAGAAGAAACTTCTTTCAAAAACATAAAAAATAGTAATGTTTCCAAACTTTTGGTCTGTACTGTACTGTATATATATATATATATATATATATATATATATATAATTTAAGAATTTCAGGCCCTACTTTGTAAGAAATTAATCTGCATTTGACCTTGTCAGTGACACTAAAATGTATCTAAACAATGCATATGTGAAAAGAATCTCGCCAATTACATTGACATTCCTCCACCTTTCCAGAGTTATGACTGGCATATTTCATGTATTTCACCATTTCTTTCTTTCATGACAAAAGAAAGAAATATAGCCCAAGCCCTATTTGTGGACTCTGCATGTGTGTTTGTGTATATATAGGGCTTATACTCTGGGCCGCAAGAGCTGGGAGTGTGTGGAGGAGATAGGAGAAAAAGAAAGGAGACCCACTGTTCATGTCTTCCGCAACTTTACATGGAACTAATGGCTGCCTTGAGCCCAGCATTGACATTCTCTTTATTGCCTCATGACAGATTTGGTAGGGATGTTGGGAATAGGCCTGGCAGACCTTAGTAAACACACCGGGGTCAGCTGCATGATTTCGCAGTGATAAGAGCATTGGGAAGGGCTGGATTAGTGAACAAGGAGGACGCCAATAAGACCAAGAACACTAGTCTGCTGAGATTTCTGCTTCAACTTCACACATATAAATATCTGGACTACACTGATATATTGCCTCCAAGCCTGCATTGTTTACAACATGCTGGCTGTCCAAATGAGCTGTTTATGCCAAAGAAAAGAGGCAACAGCTATAAATCAGATGCTCAAGATCCGGCGTTTGGGTTGGATTTCATGGCTCACACCTGTTGTGTTACATTTGTTACATTTGCCGATAGTCTAAAGAAGAAAAACGTCTGCGTTCCACGGACATTCTATCATCTGTAGACGCTTGTGGAGGAAATTAGCTGTTATACATTAGTAAGACAACATGAGCGCAAACATGATCACATTAGCAATTTGTTTTCATTATCATTAACAGGCGCCGCCTTCATGTAAACACATCTATTTGCATTGGTTGGCCACTGTACAGTTACTCGTGTTGCGCTTGTCACCTTCGTACAAATCGAGCCTCCAATAGTTTAATTACACTGTCATCTCCACCTGCGTAAATACGGTCTGAACCTTCAAAGGAAAGATGCTAACGATTGCTTACGGGTAGATAATTTCAGTGGGACGGCTAATAAGAAACGAATCCTGACACATTTATTTACAATAGGGATCCACAGTCTGTGGTGCCCATTAGCAATGTAAATATTTTTAGAGGACATATTTAAATCAAAAGTAATTTCCTCAAGGAAATGTGAGCAGCAAGTGCTAATTGGTTTGACTTTGAATGAGACAAAATGTTAAAGTTCCTGAGTGTGCAGTGAAGTGTGTGTGCGTGCATCAGAAGTTAAATGCAAATGCAGCTTTTGGTGCTTGTATAATCTCTCAGTTCTCCAGTTTATCAGATCTAGCCTCCCTTAGTCACTTTTTTAAATCTTCTCCCAAATTACTCATTTTATTGCCAAACGTTGAAATGGCTTGGCACAGAAGAACATGTCCAATTTCAAAGACTTCCTCCACTTTTGAGAAATTCTGTAATAATATAATATAATATCTATCTATCTATCTATCTATCTATCTATCTATCTATCTATCTATCTATCTATCTATCTATCTATCTATCTATCTATCATTCTCTGTCATTCTGTCGTTCTAGCTGTCATTTTATCATTCTGTCATCGTCTGCTGCAACATTACGCTATCTGTGTATCATTTTAGTTATTGTTATATTTATCTATCTATCATTCTATTTACCTACAGCATTTGTCTGTCTGTCTGTCTACAGTACCTAAATATAGCATTGTTTTGATACAGTTAGCTACTATTTATTAGTTGCTTCTAGAGTAGCTGACAGCTCTTCCTGAAAGGTATTTTGACTGTAGTTTAACTAATTTTTAATTGAGTAGCTTGCCCAAGTTACAGTTTCATATTAACTTCTTGAACACTAGTCATCACATCAATTTTGCATAATGAATCTTTACCCTGATTACATAGCATATAGTGATTTATTTTTCTTTTTATTTTCTTTTTCTTTCTTTTCTTTTTTTCTTTTTTTTTTTGTGCGTAATGGTGTTTTTTTTTTTTTTCGCTTAATATCCCCTTGAGGGTCAATAAAGTATTTCAGTCTTTCTGTCCAAGCTTGGCAGACAGAGTTTCGTTTATCCAAATGGAGAGCGAGAGAGAGAGTGGTGGGCTCAGCAGATGGTGGACTTTAGTGGTGGGGAGTTAGTGTTATAATGGTCAGGTGAAGGAGAGAGAATACTCAGAATTAACTTAATTCTAAGAGAAAAATGTAAAAAAAAAAAACAAAAAAAAAAAAAAACACCTTTTGGCACAATGCACTGTTAATATAGTATTGTGTTTTAGGGTTGAAGAATATGTCTGTACAAATTTCTGCCAGAACATTATTAATTTTCTATAGATTTTATTAGGGTTGAAAGGAGAAGGTTAAATGTGCACGTGTGTTTATAATACTACGTTAATTATTTTTAATATTAGGGTTAAGTGACACGATTTTATAATATAAATTCAGTACTAATATAATACTGGTCCCAGTAAAAAAAAATGTAATAAATTGAATTAGGTTTAGTTTTTATTATTATCACAATACTGTTGTATTTGCTGGAAATTCAATGACAAATGGTTCCAATTTTTTAGATAATACAGTCAGTGAATTAAATTCTTTGTAATGCAAAATGTACTTTAATATGATATAGAACCTATTCTATTTTTTTTTACAGTTATATACTGTTTATACTGTAATTTTACTATATACTCTAACTATATTTACTGTTAAAATGGTATACATTTAGTCATACCATTTTATATGAATTTGATCATATCTCCCCTCCAATTAAGACCATAAAAGATAAAGCAAGTGGTCATTACTGTGATTAGGGTGGGGTTGTTACTGATTAAAACCAGTTTTGTAATGAATCTCAAAGACCTTAACCTTTAAGATAAATACCATTTTAATCTCCATAGCATTTTTAACATTTGTAAAATATCTCCTGCTTAACAGAATACTATGTGTCTTACACTGGTCGTCGAATCAGTTGTGAATCACTGGGCTTTCATTGGGGCCCTTGCAATTAAGAGTCAGAATTGCTAAATTAACATATATTGTTAATATTTCAACCAAGGATTGATTAATGGACTGCAGTTAAAATATGTTCCCTTCCTTCACTTAACTCAGTAATTAGTTGCCTGGAAGAAGTATGAATGAGCGATGTAGAGTTTAAAATGTATGAGTGAACATTTGTGATATTTCTAACGAGAGAAAAGAGTAACCAGCCAATTGTGTCATGGCCAGAAATTGATTTTTCAAAGTTTCTGGGAAATTGCCCCAGATGTTTGTTAATTGATTAATATGGTCTTTATCTTTAGAAACAAGAAAAACAATGTGAGGCCCAGGGATGCGATAAAGAAGTGTTGTGTGCTGAGAAATCTGAAATGGGATAAATAATTTGAGATATCATAAGGCTAATATTCCTCATTCCGCATTGGCAGGTCGCTTTGGTAAATGACTCTAATTTGACAACATTTGTTCCTACTGGATCCCTTTGGAGTTTTTCCTTGACAGTTTATTTTTTTATTTTTTTTTTAATTCACATTATTTTAACAAAATCTGAGACTTAGTTTGGATGGAAATTATCTTAAAGGAGCAGCTGAATACTATTTGTTAGAGGTGGCATGGTTCAATTTTTCATGGTTCGGTTTGTTTCACGGTTTTAGAGGCACAGTTTCAGTACAGTTTGGTATGTGCTATGTTTATGGAAAAAAACTATACTTTCAAGTAAAAATAAAAAAAATAAGAATATTCTATCCAACTACAAGCAACATCACAAATAAATATCACATTTTTTTTTAGGTAAGTCTAGCATTAGTTTTTAGGTACAGAAATTGAATAAGGTACTCAAATGTAAAACAGCATTGCATATTGGACTGTGTAAATTAAAGATTATTCTTTATTAAAGTTACAAAAGCTTTTTAATCAAGAGCAATGAGTGATTTCTTTTTTGTTGCTGTTCGATTAATATAAAGACTGTCACTTTAAGAGAATGCACTGTTCCAGTGCACTGATACAGTAGGCCTAAGTTCAGAATCTATGTCTGCTCTAGGATACTTAAATAAAAGAGAAAAAAAAACGCATTCTCAAGAAATACTTTAATAAATGTATTCGTACCATGTCTTACACAGACACGTTTCGGCCTAAGCCATCATCAGTGTCTGCTCTAGGATAATATAAAAAAAAAAAAAAAAAGTGAAAGTGACATGACATTCAGCCAAGTATGGTGACCCATACTCAGAATTTGTGCTCTGCATTTAACCCATCCAAAGTGCACACACACAGAGCAGTGATAACACACACACACTGTGAACACACACCCAGAGCAGTGGGCAGCCATTGCTGCAGCGCCCAGGGAGCAGTTGGGGGTTCAGTGCTTGCTCAAGGGCACTTAAGTCGTGGTATTGAAGGTGGAGAGAGAACTGTACATGCACTCCCCCCACCCACAATTCCTGCCGGCCCGAGGCTCGAACTCACAACCTTTCAACTGGGAGTCCAACTCTCTAACCATTAGGCCACGACTTCCCTAAATACTTACCAAGACGGGCATTTTGACATAATTTGTCTGAATTTGTCCATTTAAACACAATACTTCAGAGAGAGCACGGAAGACATTTGTAATTATGTTCAGTAGTAAAACTAACAAATTTGTTACGGTTATTTATTTTTCTTCCATTATCAGACCCATGTAGGGATGCACAATACAGTATTTGTATCACACTGGTTTTTACTTACATTAGAACATTTTATATTAGAACAGTTATTGACATTTGTCTAGAGTTGATATATACAGTAATTGTGCATTCCCAGTTCCCCTTAATCAAATACTGAGTTACAATTAATATTTAAAACCACTTATTTAATAACACAGTTGCAATATTTTGCAGATCTCTGACTGTACACTAAAAGGTTGTGGCAGTAAATACTTTTTTTTTTCCTTTTTTAAAAATACTGTTAACTTTCTATTCATTGAAGATTCCTGGTATTATGGTTTCCACAAAAATAGTAAGCAGCACAGCTATTTTCAACACTGATGATAAAAAGAAATGTATTTTGTTACTTTCTTGTGAAAATATGAACTGGAGCTTTGCCACCAAAGGAATTACAATTTGAAAATATAATAAAATACAATTGTAATAATATTTCATAATATTATTTTTTTATTAAATAAATGCAGCATTGTTGGGCATAAGAGGCTACTTTCAAAAACACACAACATTTTTATCAAAAAGATTTGCTTAATGCTATCTCAGAAGAGAACTTGAGAGCCAGTGATTTGCCATGCGTTTTGTCTTAGTCAAAAGACCATGTTGTTTCTTGGGTAGTGTAATTCAAACTTACATGACAGCTCTGCTTCTCTATGCATGTTATATTGACAATCTTTAGAAATTCACTTAATGTGTTGTCCATTCCTTTATGGCTTAAGCATGACACACGCAACACATGACAGAGCCCATGAATGAGTGCCCCAACTTCATAAAGCATCTGTTGTGATTTGTGTCTGTTTGTTGTGTTCGCTGTAATTAGCTGGGGCCATGAAGGGCACAGGCATACGGAGGGACATCACTTGATTACGCCCATTAATCATGTCTCAGCGAAACAACCGTAGGAGGATTTTGGAGCTGAAATGGACTGTGTCATTTTCTTAATGCTCGATTTCAGCTTCAGCTTTTGTCTTCAAACCTTCGCTTACCAAAAACTCCTTTTGTATCTACCACAAAACCATCTGCTGAGTCATATCTATCACAGAAGTGGCTCTTTACCCAAAACTTGTCACATAAATTCTACAGCGGACTTCTTTAGCGCCCCATGTCCTTATAGCATATGCCTGCAATTTGGTATATAATTTGGAGTTGATGGGGCATTGTTGTGCAGCAAAGTAATGTACCACTTCCATTGTGAGAAAAAGGGCATAAACCTGCATCCCACAAACTCACCCTGAGATAACGGCGAAAGTCATTTGGCTTTGTGAGGTGTGTTACTCACTTCTTCCATTAGTCTGCATTCAGAGTGAATGTGAAAGCAATACCTGACCTGCATGAGCTAAACATGCAGTTTTTATTTTATTTTTTAACAAAAATGATTTATTGTACCAACAACACATTGTATTAGGTTCAAAATCAACATCTGCCTCTTTAAAGATAAATGCAGGTGGTACATATCCTTTGAATTGTTAGGCCAAGCTGCTTAGGAATGGGTGACCCAAATTGGTGTCAGGTTTAGTTATTTTCTCTCTGTCTTTTCTAATTAATTATACACAGTGCAGTCACATTATAGTCAATCAACTATATATATATATATATATATATATATATATATATATATATATATATATATATATATATATATATATATATATAATTCAAAATGGAGAGAAGACTATAAGTAATCAATTAATAAAGAAGCAAGTGTTTGGGAAATAACTAGGAGTTGGGAATCAACAAATTTGTTTTTCTTTATGATGTAGAAAGACTGACATTTACAGTTATTGCCAGAAAGAAAAGTATTTGAAAATAACACTTTATTTGAACCTCTTAACAATATATAAGTTTGCATATGTATTTGATATGTCAACATTTTATAGCTGATGTAATGTAATATAGGCGAAGAAGGAGCTTATATTTAAGGCAGAAAAAACAATAAAATTTTAGTCAGATGCTCAAACAAAAACATAAGCAAAAATATGCATTTTTGTGCAGTAGTTGATATTTGTCCAAAATGTAAGTTGAAATTACCATAGCCTGTAATGTTAATCAATGAAATCTTAACAACAGTATGGCAGACTACTTGCATAAAATGCTATAAATATTTTTCTTTTTGTCTGATGTCATATTGTCACCAACGTGTTGTCATCAACAACCTCTACTTTAGAAAGCATTTTCTTCTTAGAAAGCAACCTCTACTTTAAAAACAGTTTAAGCATTTAGAAATTTTGGACTATATGAAACTCCATGTGAAAGATATGAGTTTCCTCTGCCCTTTTGTAACTGAACATATGGTCACCTTGAATGTAGTCATGTGTTTTTCTTCTCTCAGCAGGCTTTTGACACAATCTTAAAAACAGTATGGCAGACTACTTGTATAAAATGCTATAAACAACTGTTGTCATTCTAATCGTCCCAATAATGTCTTAATAAGGTCATTTTTACTTAGAAGGCTGTATAGTTTTGGTTATGTGGGACAAAAATAAATAAATAATGCAATGCAATTATGCTTGAAGTTGCTTCAGTCTGTAAGTGTTTTACAATTGTACTAATAGGCCTCTTACTTGCTATAAAGTATAGACTATCAATCTGATATGTAGTAGATTGTATACAGTATAACAGAATTTTCAACAAAGTTTTGGTTATGTTTTAGAGGCCTTTGGAATTTGTTTAGAGTTTGTTGTCATGTGAATAACGGGTCAGTTACTAACTGTCTCAAAATGTTTGATTCACTCAAAAGATCGACTCATGTGTTTGGGAATCAGACTGTATTGCTTGTATTTTTGATTGACTGAAAATAACTGGTTCACAATCATTTTGGTTTCATGTGTCTGAATGCAGGTGCAAAACTTTTTACAGAACTAAACATCGATTCCATTGCCTCATCTTTTTTTTTTTTTTTTTTTTTTGTCTGATGTCATAATGTCACCAACGTGTTGTCATCAACAACCTCTACTTTAGAAATACAGTTTAAGCATTTAGAAATTTTGGACTATATGAAACTCCATGTGAAAGATATGAGTTTCCTCTACCCTTTTGTAAATGAAAATATGGTCACCTTGAATGTAGGTAGGCAGTCATGTGTTTTTCTTCTCTCAGCAGGCTTTTGACACATCGGAGCCAGACCCAGTGACTCAACATGGCCATGAGCCTCACGAATGAATTACTCCTTGCACATTAATCAGTAAAACTCACACGCCACATTTGCTAGTGTACTTCTAAACATTTCTTACACATGATATTTCAACAAAGCATGTCAGAAGCACTGTCAGTTATCTTTTTAATTAGGCTTCTAATTGTTCACTGTGTCTTCATCTGTATGGTCCGTACAATATCACGGATCAGGTGGGGTCAATGGTGGACACTCTACGCATGAATCCACCGGCAGGTCTGAGATTATTAATTCAGAGCATCAATAACGTGAGCTTTGTTCTTCTTTGCCCTTAAGAGCACATTCATCATATGAGGTCAGTGCAGTCAGGCCAGGGAAAATGGGACAGCTTTGGCCACTAGGAGCCCAGAATCACTCCACTGTAAATCTCGCTGGCCTCACGACACTGACAAAGAGCTATAGCAGCTGAGACGCTTGGTGTGAGATCACTAAAGCATGTTCCTGCCTGTGGACGTGTGCTGGGGATGATAAATCCAACCTGGTCTTTGGCTCACTTGAATGAAGAACTGATCCTAGATACATATAATTGGCTTTGACACAAAGACATGAAAACCACAGAGCACACGCACAAGATTAAAGCTGGTATATATTTACTAGATGTACATGTTTCTGTTGGATAGTCCCTGCTTTTGGGGGCCTGTTTTCAGAAATGTCTTATATTTTATTATTTTTCTGTGTGTTCAAAACAGCGTCAATAAAACTGGTTGTTTTGAAATAGAATGTTAACAATACAAAAAAAAATAAATAAAAAAGAAACTGAACGTGGGAGAGGTAAGTAGCAACTATGTGGTTAGACTAAAAAAAGATTATTTATTCATTTATTTATTAATTAATTAATTAACTAATTAATTCATGACATGACACGACACTATAATCATTAATGATCCATTTTGTAGATAGATACAGTGCCCTCCACAATTATTGGCACCCCTGTTTAAGATGTGGTCGTGGACTTCTAAAAATTAATCCTTTTTTTTAAACAACATAGAACCCAAATGCAAAAAAAGAAAAAAATCCAACCTTTTATTTAAGTACATTACTTTGGTGGTAAAAAAAAAAAATCACACATTTAAAAAAAAAAAACTTGAAATCATGTGTCCCACAATTATTGGCACCCCTAACAATTCCGCTGAAAATTTTAATAGTAATTCATGACCTGGGGTATAAATATGACGTGACACAGAGGCCTAATTCTCTTACCCATTTGTCAACATGGCAAAGACAAGAGAACACACCATTCAAGTAAGGCAGATGTGTGTCGACCTTCATAAGTCAGGCAGTGGCTACAAGAAAATAGCCACTCGCCTTAACTTGCCCCTATCTACAGTCAGAGGAATCATTAAGAAGTTTAAAACAACTGGAACAGTGACAAACAAGGCTGGAAGAGGTCCCAAGTTTATCTTGCCTCAACGCACAGTGAGGAGGATGGTAAGAGAAGTAAAAAAAATCCTAAGCGCACCGTCACAGAATTGCATCAAAGTGTGGCATCTTGGGGTCACAAAGTCTCCAAAACAACCTTCAGACACTCTCTACATGCCATCAAGCTGTTTGGGAGGCATGCAAGGAAAAGGCCTTTTCTCACGAACACTCACAAACATAAAAGTCTGGAGTTTGCTAAGCGGCATTGGGACTTCAACTGGGATCGGGTGTTTTGGTCAGATGAGACTAAGATTGAGCTTTTTGGCAACAAACACTCTTAGTGGGTCTGGCGGAAAAACAAAAGATGAGTATGCCGAAAAGCACCTCATGCTCACCGTGAAGTATGGTGGAGGATCTGTGATGCTGTGGGGCTGTTTCTCTTCCAAAGGCCCTGGGAACCTTGTTAGGGTGCATGGCATTATGAACACTTTGAACTACCAGGACATTTTAAATAAAAACCTGATGGCCTCTGCCAGAAAGCTGAAGATGGGTTGTCATTGGGTCTTTCAGCAGGATAATGATCCAAAACATGTGGCAAAATCTACACAAAAATGGTTCAGCAGTCACAAACTCAAGATCCTCCCATGGCCATCTCAGTCCCCAGACCTCAACCCAATCGTAAACCTGTGGGGCGAGCTAAAGAGGAGA
The DNA here is from genome assembly GCF_963082965.1 of Carassius carassius. NCBI lineage: Eukaryota > Metazoa > Chordata > Actinopteri > Cypriniformes > Cyprinidae > Carassius > Carassius carassius. The sequence goes on from NC_081765.1 coordinate 24,744,987, forward strand.
GTGCATAAGAGAGGACCCAGGACACTGAATGATCTAGAAAGATTGTGCAAAGAAGAATGGTCAAAGATCCCTCTCTCTATGTTCTCCAATCTTGTGAAATGTTATAAAAGGAGATCAAGGGCTGTCTTGTTGGCAAAAGGGGGTTGTACAAAGTATTAACATCAGGGGTGCCAATAATTGTGGGACACATGATTTCAAGTTTTTTTTTTTCTTAAATGTGTGATTTTTGTTTTATCACCAAAGTAATGTACTTAAATAAAAGGTTGGATTTTTCTCTTTTTTATGCATTTGGGTTCTATGTTGTTTAAAAAAAAGGAGAATTCTTAGAAGTCCACGACCACATCTTAAACAGGGGTGCCAAAAATTGTGGAGGGCACTGCAGATAGATAGATAGATAGATAGATAGATAGATAGATAGATAGATAGATAGATAGATCGATAGATCGATAGATAGATAGATAGATAGATAGATAGATAGATAGATAGATAGATAGATAGAACACTAGTCTAAAAAATATCAAAAGATTGAGAGACAAGCTTTTCATGAACCATTAACATCACACATAATGCTTCCACAGTGCTTGCATAATCTGGATGGCTTCTAGAGGACTCTTGCATTGTCTCAAGGCTGACATGGCGGCCTGTGTTGCATGTATGTATGTACTGTATGTCTGTGTGTGTATGTCTGTGTGTGTGTGTGTGTGTGTGTGTGTGTGTGTGTGTGTGTGTGTGTGTGCGTGTGTGTGTGCGTGTGTTTGTGCGCGCGCGTGTGTGTGTGTGTGTGTGTGTGTGTGTGTGTGTGTGTGTGTGTGTGTGTGTGTGTGTGTGTGTGTGTGTGTGTGTGTGTACACCATCCAGAGGCCAAAGGGAACCGTGTGACTGTAGTATCATGAGGTTTTGAGAAAGGGAACCCATGTGGTGTATTTGTCTGAAAGGACTGCTGTAGTGGATATGGAGGAACTGTTTGCATAAAAAATGTTGGTCTTGATGGACTGGAATGCTTAATGAACTACTTTGAAAAGGTGATGACCGAGCTTGGAGCAGCTCATAGGTGACGTTAGCTTTGTATTTCCTTATACTGAAGTTTTACAGAAAATCAAATGCAATGGCTCTGAGTATATAAATTTTTTTTTTGGTCTTTCTCAACTTAGAATACTTTAGAATAATTGGCAGTAAACTGTCAGAGCAAATAAACAGCTTACAAGCAATAGAACAAAGAGTAAACAGTGCTTGAAGTTTTTAAGGTATCTGACAGTGGCTTAAGAAGTGTTTATATTATTGAATTAAATGTTTATTTTTGACGGGACTTTTTTCTTGTTTCTTCCCTGATTTGTTCAAACACTACTAACAACATAACTAAAATGCAACATAATTGAGATACCAAATTTTAGAACAACATTTGCATCAATAGTGCACCTAAAATGGCTCTGTAGGCAGCTTAATATCTGCAGTATTTTGGTTTTGGAACAGAATATGAATGGTTATGATTGTTTTCTCTCTCCTTTTATTTGAGTTTCAGACTATTTTTTCCAACTGCTCCAAGCACTTAGAAGCTGTCCAGATTTATCTTGCCTTTGGAAGTTATGTCAAATACCAGACAAACCAACTATATTACATTGAATTTCAAGGACATTAAATGTTATGTCTAGATGGTGCAGATGCACTTTAATTACTAATACTAGTAGATAGGCTGGTCATCATTAGTTAATTGAATAAACTCATTAGAAACAAAGCTAAGGGGAATTTCATTGAATGGGCTCTTTCCATGGGAAGAATGAAACTATAAAATGGATTTTAATGTTGAATGGATTTGAGTGAGTTAGGGGGTATATCTGTTCCTAAGAGAGCTAACATGTTTAGATACCTCTCCCTAGCATTACACAGCTTAGGGGTGGAAAAAAATCAGAAGTTAAAAAATCAAGAGTAAAATCTGACAAATAAATGTTCTGGCACTAGCGCCTGGGGTGTCAACATAAGGTGGAAAAAACTCCACCATCAGGAACATTCGTCTCTATCTGAACTCTAATGTGATTTAAAATAACTAAAAGGATTAAGAAGACCATTGCATAATCCAGATTTCAAAGTGGGGTGATTTGTATTGTTTTGCATCTAGTTCCTGTGCTTGTGTGCAGGTTTGAATCTTCTGCAGTGAGTGATTCCTAACCAAGGGTACGTGAAACTCATGGGTTTCCAGAAGGCACTTAGAATGATTTTAGCTTTGCTTGGTTAAAAATATATAGAACGATAATATAAATAAAAATGATTAACTTAGCAAAATGTGATTAATGCAGAAAGTTTATAAAGGGGCCACTCATAGGCAAATAAAAGGGAGAAAGTTTACTGCTCTTTATGGCTGCTGTAGAAATTATAATTATTCCTTTTATTTAAAAGATCCAACAACCTGTTAAACGAGTTTGTTTACTTTATACTATACATGTGAAATACAAATTTTGAGTCTGATTTAAAGAAGTGAAATTTATTATACTACAACTGTCAGTTTTTTTTTTATTATTATCATTATTGTTTTGCTGGTATGAAATAAATTTTAAGAATATAATTTAACAAGCAGTGGGGATTTCTGTCTTTCCATTCAAGAAGACAGAAGCCTAGCTAACAAAAACATTGTTAATAATAAAATAAACATTGTCTGAAATAAACTTAACTTTGAATAAACTTTATACTATAATACTTAATAATAATAATACTTTACTGTAATAATACTTACTTTATTTATTTTACTAATTTAGGTAATTTATACTTATGAATAAACTTATTTTATTCCAGCTATTTGACAATGCATAGTATTGTTTTATTTGAGTTAAACACTAAAAGGACTAAAAGAACTAAAACTGAAGTAAAAATTAATAATAACTATATAAACTTGTTAAAAAATTATAATAAAAAAATTTTTTTGAATAAATTTAAAATAAAAATGGAAATATAAAACATTCAAACTATTAACAAAAATATAATAGTTTATCATTGATACTAAAATAACACTGATATGAGCTGTACATGTCTGTTGCCCAGATAGAGAATAACATTTGAAGAAGACATCTTAATGAGATTACTTGCCAAATGGGAATTTGATTCGGTTATTTATTTATTTTTTTTATTTTTTTCAGAATAAAAAAAGTAATTTAGTTTACAGGATTTTTGCACGGACTGTATGCCAGCTATAGTAAAAGGTCTTTCCAAGGCAAGTAGGTTTCTTCTTTGGCCATTCATAACACTCAGAGGCTGTATTCAGTCATACAAGTACAATGTCTCATGTCTCTGTTACGTATGTAACCCTTGTTCCCCAAAGGAGGGAACGGAGACGTCACATCGTGACCGACGAATTGGGATCTTGCTTCCGTTTCCGCTATCTCCATTCCCCCCTTCAGGGAATAAGGGTTACATACTTAACCAAGACTTTCCTTTTCAGTCGGTTACTACAAGTCACGTTGTGATCGACGAATGGGGATCCCTACCAAGGCGCCATCAATGCTGCCCCCATTCCAGTTTCCTGTGCGGGCCTCCTGTTCCACCTTTTTGGTGTAGGCCGGGGCTCGCAGCAAGTCAAGTCTGCTTTATTGTTAATGTCAATGTCTTCCACATGTAAAGCACATACATACAGAGAATTGAAATTGTGTTACTCTCAGACCCTTGGTGCATACAGTTAACACTAACAGTAGAGCATAAAAAGATAGATACAGATTAAATATAAAAATAAAATACAGTTAAATAAAGTAACACAAGGCACATGGCAGATAAGGTGCAAACCAGTGAAGTAAACAAGCAGTGCAGGTAAAATGATTGTTGTGCAAAATAACTTATTCAGACTGATTTAAAGTGACAAAAACTCAGAGATAAATTCTTTATTTAAACTGACTGAAGAGGTAGTTGAATGAGGTAGTGAGCAGACCAATGCTACACAGAATGACTGGTGCAGGTCAGAGTTTGTTAGTGGCGGGGAGGGGCAGTGGAAGGACCTGGGCATGTGGGATCTGGGGCTGGGGATGGTCAAAAAGAGGGGAGGGGGTTCAGGGTTCAATGGTGCCTGGGGTAAAAGAGTGGAGTGGGGGCAAGGTTGGGAGGGGGTTCAGCTTCCTGACAGCCTGATGAATGAAGCTGTCCTTCAGTCTGCAGGTCATGGCCTGGAGACTCTGCAGTCTCCTCCCTGATAGCAGCAGACTGAAGAAGCTGTGTGACGGATGAGTGGGATCACCTGCGATGCAGAGGGTTTTACGGGTAAGGCAGGTTCCATAAATGTCTTGGAGGAAGGGGAGAGAGACACCAAAAATCTTCTCAGCTGCTCTCACTGTGCATTGAAGTGACTTGCGGCAGGATGCGTTGCAGGCACCATAACACACAGTGATGCAGCTAGTCAGGATGCTCTCAATGGTGCCTCTGTAGAAGGTGCACATGATGGGGGCCGGGACCCTGACTCTTCTCAGTTTGCTGAATAAGTAGAGACACTGCTGTTCTTTCTTGGCCAGTGCTATGGTTTTGTCAGTCCAGGAGAGGTCCTCTGTGATGTGCACACCCAGGAACTTGGTGCTGCTCACTCTCTCCACAGTCGCACCGTTGATGGTCAGAGGAACATGTTGAGTGGGCACTCTCCTGAAGTCAACAACAATCTCCTTTTTCTTCTCCACATTCAGAGAGAGATTGTTGTCACTGCACCACCCGGCCAGGCGGCTCATCTCGCTCCTGTAGTTTGTCTCTTCTCTGCTAATGACAACTACAACTACAGTTGTGTCATCTGCAAACTTAATGAAGAGGTTGTAGGTTGTGTCAGCAGAGTGAAGAGGAGGGGGCTCAGCACACATCTTTGGGGGGCCCTAGTGTTCAGTGTGATGGTGCTGGATGTGTTACTGTCGACCTGTACTGCCTGAGGTCTTCCAGTCAGAAAGTCCAACAGCCAGTTGCACAGTGAAGTATTGAGCCCCAGCTGGACCAGTTTGTGAATGAGCTGTTGAGGGATTATTGTGTTAAATGTGACATATGAGTCTTATTTTCTCTAGATGTGTGAGTGCTGAGTGGACAGCAGTGACTTGAAACATTAACGTTGTGGAAGCCCCATCCTTCCCGAAGGAGGTTTAGGAAGTACTTACAAATATGAGCAACCGTTAAGGTGCATATTGAAGATTAGAGGTGACCTTCTTGTAACCCTCTTGGAAATGGCAGAAATCGGCCGGGGAAACACAGCCTCTGAGGATATACCGTGGACTTTATACATATGGGATCCACTTAGGTCTATACATATTGAACCCAGCCCTCTACTGGTTCTTATGGATTCCACGTCTGGCTATCAAGGGGATAGAGAAGCTTCACAGGGTCTACAGTACGGCCTCTCAAGAGCAGTTTTAGCAAGCCGACCCTAAACCAGGGCCTAAAGCTTTGTGTCTGGTATATGTACCATCTCAAGTCTCGGACGGGACAAAGCAAAGTTAGGGCTGGGCCTGCCTTGCAGGTTCACTACCTGATCCCTGAAGGGAGTAGTAGGAACCTTGGGCACATAGCCAGGCCAGGGCTTCAGGATTTCCTGAGAGTCAGCCGGCCCAAACTCTAGGCACGATTAATTGACCAAAAATGTGTGCAGGTCCCCTACCCTCTTGATGGAGGCCAGTGCAATCAGGAGCAGAGTGGGGCAGCAAGGTGGAACACAGGAACCCGGTCCGTGAAAGGACTGAAGAGTGTGTGGTGCAATGCTTTCCTGGTTCCACGACTTTGGCAGAGGGTGTGTGAGTAGGGCCTTTGATGATGCTCTCGAACAGCCCACTGCTGCCTGCTGGCGAGAGAGGAGGATAACTGTTTTTTGGAAACCAGTTTCTCCACCTGGCCCTCCTCCAGGTGAGGGAGAGGTACATTCAGCATCCCCCAAAGATCAGTTCCCTACCTCTCTGGGTCACCCGTCCTAGGGCCTCTTGCTCTTCTGCTCACCGCCAGGTTTGATGGGGGGGTTGGTCTGCCAACACCCAGGTCCATGGCGCCGCTAGCTCGAGGCTACTGCGGGTGTGGTGCAGGATCAGGGGTGGACGCAGGGGGCCATCCTCGGCAACTAGCAGGTTGGGGTTCTGTTGCTGGCAGATGGGTGGAGGAAGCAGCTGCCCGTCGGGGGAGGACATGTCTGATGGTCTCCGTCTGCTCCCGTGCAGCCGATAACTGCTGGGCCATGTTATCGACTGGGTCGCTGGTCTGGGACACAGGGACCTTGAGGAACCAAACTTGTCGGCGTCCATCATGTAGACCTGACACCGCCAGAGGTGATGCTCCTGGATCACAAGTGTGGACATTGCACGACCCAGAGAACTCTCAGTGACATTTGTGTGAGGACAGTTGTGGTTTGGAGCTCCTTTCAGAACCTCCAGAGAGTGACTACCATCGTGCAGGTCCCTCAGTGCCTCACTTTGAAGATCCTGCAGTAGCATAGTACCTTGTAAGGCAGAGGGAGCCTCTCCACCTCTCTACACCTTTAAAACCCCTAGCTACACCACCATCGAGAGTGGTGAGAGAGGAGGACTTTGCAGGTTGCCACCCACGACCTGGTAAGTCCCTCATGCGCCTCTGGAAAGAATAGCATTGGGCAGGGTGCTGAGAACCAGCACAGGCCACCCTGAAGAACCTATTGACCAAGGGAGCTTGAGGGTGCAAGAGGGCTTGGGACACCACTCAAGCGCTACCCTCACAGCGGCCCGGGAAAGCATAGCCCCCGCAACTTAGAGTTCATCTTCCCACAATGAGAAAAAGCTCTTTTATGTGCTAAGACTCACAGGGGAGTCGGGCACCTGTAACACAAACAGGGTGTAGTGCAGCCTGATGTATGCAACCCACTCGACGAGGGAAACCACCACAGATGAAGCACCATACCGCCAACACGAAGAGCTCTCAAGGAGTGCGCTGAACTCGTTCAGTCTTTTTCTGACAGTATAATAGTTAAGAGCAAAATGATGTGATCGCTTGGCTCTGAAATGAAAAGATGGTATGAGTAGCACCTGCTACCTTTTTATGCTCATGCTGTGATGCCAACGGCTCATTAAGTTTAAACTCGAAGTAGATTGGTCTCTCTAACCAAAGTCCCAATTCACTGATCAAGATGTGACTCATAGTGAATGACTGAAAGGAAACTTTTATCTTAAAGAATGGGGAAATACCAAAAACTATGTGTCAAGGAATCTAAAATATGGTAATTCAGAATAAGGCATTAATATGTACTTTAAATATGCTATAAACTGACAATATACTAGTAAAATGCATACTAATAAACAACTAATTATATTAGATTAGATTAGATTAGATTGAACTTTATTGTCATTATGCAGAGTACAAGTACAGAGCAGTAATATCAGTAATCAGTAGTGAGAATCAATACATTTAAGTTTTTCAAATAAGCAATGAAATGCTTTCATAAATGTTGTTTTTTTACTAACAAAGAAAAGGCATTACATGGCATTATAAGCTCTATAATATATCAGCCCGACAATTAACAACCATTGTTCTCTTGAATACTTTCCTTTGGCCGCCATTTTAGCCACTGCTTTGACCCCATGACATTGCTTTCTCTCCAGCAAAAGTAGCCATTATTGAGCCTGCCTTCTACACAAACCAACTTAAACAGACCCTCATATCACTGTCATTGGATGTCTGTTTCTGCTGTTCACATGGAGGGTGAGGGGTTACCTGTCAGGAAGGGGAAAATATAAGGCTCTCTGAGCTTTTTAGGGTGGAAAAAGTAAACAGCATTTTCTGTCTGGGATAGCTGAAGTGACATAAGTCTTTTTCGCTGACAGGCTTCATCATGGGTCTTTTTTTGCTGCTATTTTAGATCCACTTTGGAAGCTAGAAGTGTTTGTGCAGTTTATTTTATAATAAGTCTTATTCATTTTGCTTATAGAGGAATCCAGGTTTTGCAGAAATTAACAAGTTGAAAATGAATAGGCTAAAATGAGCTTGAAAATGGTTTTATTACATTTATTGTAGAAATGTTTTAAAGGTGCCATATGCAAAAATTGAGCTAAAAATATTTTAAAAATTACCTACACGCATCAAAAGTATAAGAAGAAATAAGGGCGATGATGTCATTAAAAAAATGTAAAGTTATAGTGCTGCAGAGATATCAACCTTAATTAGCAGTAGCATTACTAGCCCCGGCCCGACAGGTGTTGTAATACCAGTTTCGGCCATGGGAGGCGGTATGCGGGCAACATAACCACCAGCCAACCTGCAATACACGAATAACTCGCACGGCTTGAGGGCGTAATCTAACCTGATGTCAATCAAGCGAAAGGATGGTTGAAGCCCTTGGCAAGAGACCACCACCCGCTACAGGGAAACAACCGCGCTCGGAAACACAAATCAAATCCGATAAGAAAAGGAGCCGAACCAGAGTAAACATCGGCACTGCTTTCAATCGCTGGAGACAACTGATGGACCTGAAAGAAATGAGGTTCGACACCGAACTTGCAACATTTCTTTTGGATTGGTAAGTTAGATGCTGTTAGTATTTTACTAGAAGTTTGTTTTATATGTTTGTGTATTTTTTTTCGGGAAGTTATAATATAGAAATGTATCGAAGGCTGTTCTATAAACGTGCTAATGTTAGCGATGGCTAACCGTAGCTGCGCTTGATAATTAGCTAGCTATAACTTACCCATATTTTTATTACATAAGTAACCTGCTCTGTCTAGTCTGTTGGTCTCCGTGTCCTCTTTGCTTAATGGTTTTTCTGTACGTGAGAAAATTGATGTGTTGCGTGAAAGCATGTGAAAAGAGTCAATTGCGTGTGTCTCACGGTGAATGCTTGAGAGTTGGCAGCTCTGGTCTGATGTTGACAGAATGCTGTCTGTCAAATTAATTTAATTCCAATAATGTGTATATACAACTCAATGTAATATGAACAAAACGAATATGAACATATTCACTGGTAAAGGTGAAGGGGAGTAGCTTGAAGATGTCATGTTTCAAAATCACTTGACATCACCCAACGTTCCTCTGGAGGCAAAACGTCCTCTTATAACAGCGGTTTTCAATTATAGTCCTCGCGCCACACTGCTCTGCATATTTTGCACGTTTTTCTTTGTTAACACACCTGATTCCGATAATCAGCTCGTTAGAAATGAACTCCGTGCATGAACTGTTTTTCAAATGTTCATTGCTCCCTACTCTCTGAGCAGGGGAAATCTGTTGAAGTTTACCTCACATCGAAACATTCATTCACTGATTTGTGCTGTGCAGCGTCTTTAAACATGGACAACTGTGACATCATATACGTCTGTAAATCAATACAGTTTAAATTCACGTCTTGCACACTTCAATGCACTTTGATTGGAACATATAGCTACGTTCGCTTCGAACTGGAATCATGGCTGAATATCCTGTGATGTCCACTTCGCAGGGCACTTATGTTCGAATAGAACAACTGTCTAAAGCGCTAAGAGAAACGTTCAAAATGTGCAGAGCAGTGGGGCGCGAGGTCTGCAATTGAGAACCGCTGTCTTATAGGCTTCAGCTATGCTCTAGTGTTGTTGTGAAGGTAGGGGCGGAGCATAGTGACTTTGCTGTTTCTCGTTTGTTACTCTAGAGTAGACCAATTCACTTTATTGAGGCATACTGCCCCCATCTGGTATGGAATGTGGAGTATGACTTGATTTTTTTTGCCAGATATGACAGATGGCACCTTTAAGTTAGCCAGCATCTTTGAGGATGTGCTGTCAAAATACTTACTAACCTTCACGGAATTGTACTAACCTTTTTAAATTATTCCGTAAATCAATTACTAGGACATGCAGCACCAAATTTGTATTGTTAATGTGTAGCACTACATTTAATGAAGATTATTGTGTTTGGAGGGCTCTGATCATTTCAGAGTTAATAATGAATGTTTGGAATGGACTATTGTTAGAGCGGATTCCACAAAAGGAATCTTATTCTGTTACTGTTCTTTTAAATATTACAAATGGAAGTTTGGAAGCGTTCCCAGATGTCTCATTTGTAAATAATGTATGTAAACTTAGAAAGCAAACATGCTCAAAATGAAATACTGAGGGTGGGAATAAGGCAGAACTGGCACAATGGGAACAAAATGCAAAACAATGGTGAAACATTTGCTGAAGGAAAAGACAAGTTGGCTACTGACACTAGTTGAAAAGGACATATATTTCCTTTACAGTGTGTAGTTTCATCCACAAATCCAATGATTCCAAGAAGATTTCAGAACCCTTCCCTTGGCCTTAATGAGTCCGCCATCACTGTAGCACCTTGGCTGTCACAATCGCTTGCATAGTTTGAATGCAGAAGCATTCAAAGGCACAAAAGACATATTGCAGGAAACTGGAAGTTGAATTGGAATGAATATGAAATGGAAGTTTGTGAGTTTCAGCATTGTCTAACTAATGTATAGGATTTGAAATTATTGGATTAACAAATTGTGTCGTAAACTAGTATATTGAATATATGTGTGTATTTAAAAAAAATCTCAGTGAAATCCCTGTCTTACTAATTACATTGTAAGAGTAGACTGATTGGCATAAAAGGAAGGAAGGAGAGCTTCCAATTATTATGTTCTTTTTAGCAATGGTTACCTTCGAAGAAACATGTGCAGCCATCCTCGCTTTGCATCAAAATGGCCTCACATGCAAGGAAATTACTGCAAAGAACATTGCGCCTGAAAGAACAATTTATCAGATCATGAAAAACTTCAAGAAGAGAGGTTTGACTGCAGTGAAGAAGTCTTCAGGACATCCTAGTGTAGTGAACTAGCCCAAAGAGGGAAATTTGAGCAGATGGGAGTTTTACTTACTCAAACATGTTCTGAGGGCAGAAAGGAAAATGATTGGGTTACAGATTCAACCAATGAAATTGAAGCAGAGGCGGAGTCAGGAAATTTGAACGTGTGGAAGGAATACTTCAGACAGATACGTTACTGATGCTTCGTGGGAGGCATTTATTGCAAGGTAAGTTCATTTACCATGTATTTTCATGAAAAAATTAACATCTCTAACATTTAATAAGATAATTAGCAAACAAAGATGCACAGAACAAGTAATCATGGACTAAATATTATATAGCATGCATTTTCACTTGACTGCTTTATCATTGATTACACCAAAGCTGGTTATGAGGTAACTGGAGTAAAACATGCTTTTCCAATGCTTCCACGCTGTCTGTGAAACGGATATGAGTGAAAAAAGAACTCTCCTTGACATTAGATCAATCAGTTAGCATTAGCATTAGCATTAGCACTGTTCTCAGGGCAGGAGTACTCAATATTGACATTACTGTTATTTTTAATGAACTGTGTGCTGCTTACAGGGCATGAGTATTCAATATTTAAATGTATGCTATTTTTAATGAACTGTGTGCTGCTCTCAGGGCAGAAGTACTCCATATTAATATTACTGTTATTTTACTAAACTATGTGCTGCTCTCATGGCAGAAGTACTCAATATTCATATTACTATTATTTTACTAAACTATGTGCTCCTCTCAGGGCAGATGTGCTCAATATTCATATTACTTTTATTTTTACTGTTCTATGAGCTGCTCTCAGGGCAGGAGTACTCAATATTCATATTACTATTGCTTTAATAATCCATGCGCTGCTCTCAGGGTAGGAGTACTCAATATTCACATTACTGTTATTTTACTAAACTCTGTGCTGCTCTCAGGGCAGAAGTACTCAATATTCATATTACTATTATTTTACTAAACTATGAGCTGCTCTCAGGGCAGGAGTATTCAATATTCACATTACTGTTATTATTATTGTATGATGTGCTGCTCTCAGGGCAGGAGTACTCCATATTCATATTACTATTATTTTACTAAACTATGTGCTGCTTTCAGGGCAGGGAATACTCAATATTCATATTACTATTATTTTAATTATATGTGCACTGCTCTCAGGGCAGGAATACTCAATATTTATATTACTATTATTTTACTAAACTATGTGCACCTCTCAGGGCAGGAGTACTCAATATTCATATTACTGTTATTTTTAGTGTATTATATGCTGCTCTCAGGGCATGATTGTTTAATATTCATATTACTATTATTTTACTAAACTATGTGCTGCTCTCAGGGCCCATACATATGTTTTTATTACAGCTGTGACTGTTTCATGTAGTTTTTCTTCTCTTTGCAGAATAACATTCTTGGAAAAGGCAGAAGCCATCATTGGTCCCTTATTGGAGAAAGGAAATTTCTGGACTTTCTTTGTAAGCTCCTCTAGTTTTATTTGAGAATCTTGCTGATATTTGTGCCCATATTATTGCTGATATAAGTGCCCATATTATTTTACCCTCAAATATTATTTTTCATGAATTGCAATATAGCTGTTTGTAAATGTAAAAAGGTCTGCAAAGGTTTACAGATCAAATTGCACGACAAATAAATTTTTGTCTCGTAAAAGTAAGAAAACTGATTCTGAACTACTGTGCTGAAATGGGTGTCATTTTCAAACTCCAATCTCACTTCATGTTACCAGTTACCTGTTAGGTTTGTTTGCATAATGCCAGCCTATGGAGGTCATCGGCTGTCCTTCAAACGTCTACTACTCTAATCTGCCCTCAATCACTGTAGTTGTAGCTGAGGCCAAACAGAGTACAGTAGGCTGTAGAAATGGCAGGGTTTAAGAATGCATTATGTGTCATTAAGAAATTGTCAATTTTGATGGAGTTGAAAAGTGATTTTATGATTTAACTAGTAATTATGTTTGCTTACGTTGCTAAATTTCAGATGCTGGGCAGTGAGCTGTTCATATTTGTAATGTTCCTGGTTTGCAAGTTTGCTCCACAAAAGAAATTGGTCCAGGAAATATATGGAAACGAGGATGTTCATGATTCAATGTCCAAAACTAAAGACTTCAGGTAAAATAATGTTTTTGTTTTTATTTTTATATTTTTACTTATTTTTTCATAATCATCGGTGTGAATTGAAACCAGACTGTTTGTGCATTTCAAATGCAGGAAGACATTGCAAACACTTCTGGGGACTTTGAGAAACTGGCTTTGAGAAGATATCTTGCAAGGCGACCTAGGGCCTGGTTTAAAGGGAGCACGTTCAAACTACAGCAGTTTAATGATGCACCTACGTTTTGCAGCGAAATCTTCCTGTGTATTGTGAATTGCATTTAATTCACTGGATTTGTTTGTAACTGTAATTGTTTAAAAAAGTAAAGAAGTCATAATTATACTTGATTATTTTATTGTAATATAGGACCTGTAAACAGATTTTTCAATCAACATTTCATTTTGTTCTTACACAAATAATCTGTACAACAGACATTGAATGAAACAACATTTACAGTACATTCACACTGAAGGCATCAAAACTATGAATTAACACATGTGGAATTATATATGGTATTATATACATAACAAAAAAGTGTGAAACAACTGAAAATATGTCACATCTAGGTTCTTCAAAGTAGCCACCTTTTGCTTTGATTACTGCTTTGCACACTCTTGGCATTCTCTTGATGAGCTTCAAGAGGAAGTCACCTGAAATGGTCTTCCAGCAGTCTTGAAGGAGTTCCCCGAAAGATGCTTAGCACTTGTTGGCCCTTTTGCCTTCACTCTGCGGTCCAGCTCACCCCTAAACCATCTGAATTGGGTTCAGGTCCGGTGACTGTGGAGACCAGGTCATCTTGGTCAAATAGCCCTTGATGCCTGCAGTGTGACTCTACAACTTTCATAGTCATGAAAAAAAAGAAAACTATTTGAATGAGAAGGTGTGTCCAAACTTTTGGTCCGTACTGTATATATATATATATATATATATATATATATATATATATATAAACATTTTGGTTATTTTTAGAATTACAGGGCTTAATTTCTCTGCAACAGCCTATGAGAACATTAAGTGGTTGCACATAGATTGACACCCGGAACTTTTGAAATCACATTTATGTATCACCAAGTCAACTCAGGACTTCTCTCACAATTCAGATGGCAATTGTTATTCATGTGAACATATGTAAAGAATTATTTACATGACACCTCAGTGATAACTCATGGATTTGATGATTTATTCACAGTGGAGAAGATAGATGTGTGAACCTAGGAACAGACTGCAGACATGGCCAGTTGCATGGTTGTCTGCTCTAAATAAAATGTCATACTCTTGGAATAATAGATTCCCTGTCAAGGGAACTTCGAACTGCGTCCTCTGAGGGGACACTATGGGGAACACCTCGTCGTGACCTGTGTCTGAAGCATACTTTGAAAAACGCCAACGTGTTGGCCGGCGACAGCCTCTGACGTCACTACCAGCGCGACTATAAATACGTGCCCGTAGGACCCGTCACTCATCTTCTTCGTCTTCATTGACTGTTTTGTTTGAAGCGTGCATCTGAGAAATGACCAAAACGGTAAGAGCGATATATTATTGTTATCATGGCATCCACTAGCAGATTCAGATGGCATTAAAATCACAGACGAACCCCTGCAAATGTTTATAATCGCTAACGTCCCCATGAGAACCAATTACCCTTCGAATACCCTTGGCTATTATGTGCTTTTATCAGGTGGAACCAAACACACACCATTTTTCATTCATCTCCATTTTTTGTAGTATATAAACAAATCATTATTATTTGTTATTGTCCAGCATTTATAGATTTCTAAGCCAATTGAAAGCTAGAAATTAGAGAAAAAATAAAGTTGCCTATACTACCAGTCAGAAGTTTTTGAACAGTAAGCTTAAGGTTTTTTTTTTTTTTTAAGAAGTCCCTTCTATTCACCAAGCCTGCATTTATTTGATCCAAAGTACAGCAAAACAGTAAGATTCTGAAATATTTTTACTAGCCTATTTAAAATAGCTGTTTTATATTTGAATATATTTCAAAATGTAATTTATTGAAGATCCTGGATCTGTTTTTTCGCTCTACTTTATTCTTTTTTTATGTATTATAGAAGTATCGGATCGGGACTCGGTATCGGCAGATACTCAAAATCAAATGACTCGGACTCGGACTCGAGGACAAAAAAACCTGATCGGGACATCCCTAATATAATATTTATTATTTATTTAAATCTCTGGTTTAAAAGGAAAATAGACCCAATATAGCTGAAATGGTTTTCTTAAATTTTATCCCTCAAAATTATGGGTCTCAAAAAATGTGGAGATTAGCATTAATAAGTAAATGCAACCTCTTATTTACACGAGGCAAACAAAGCTTCTTCCCTTTTTTTTAAAAGTATGTAATTGTAGGCCTATACATATATAAAAAAATTGTGTTGCATACCTGTTACTGCCATAATAATGACCCATTTCAAATGTTTACATGGTTTTCTGGTCTTTTTGTTCTTAATAAGCATCCAATCACTGTGATGGAGCATTTCTGAAATAGTATTCTTGTAAACATTTTAGTATTTCCATATATATATATATATATATATATATATATATATATTGTAACGATAATAAACCTTTGTATTCATCCGGAAGAAGGAGGCGGGAACCGGCGGACAATCAAAAACATTTTAATAACAAAATAAACACAAAAAACAGCGCACCAGCCCCTCACAGACGACTGGTGCGCACAAATAAAACCCAAAACACAACTAAAAGCCCAGGCCTGGTCCTCTCTCGTCCTTCACTGTCGTCGCTCCAGTTTTATATCCTTCCATCTCCTCCATGGGCCTTGAGACCGGTGGGTCGAACAGGTGTAGTTCATCTCCAATCACTCCCCCGGCCTCGCTCCCATGTCCCTCGGCCCCGCCCCACTCGTCACATACCCCCATCGCCCCTCGCAGGCCGGGGGGTACTCCCGAGACTGCGCTCTACTCCCCCCCCCCTCCCTCCGGGGGGGCCGCTCACGGGGACCTGCGGGAACCTGGGGGTAGGACAGACGAGGCGAGAGAAAAGGAGATGGAAGGAGGAGCGACAGAGACGAGAGAGGGGAGAGAGGAAAAAAAAAAAAAAATTCCGGTTCCCAGACGCACCGCTGCTCGGCCCTCCACCAGCTGGGCAATCTCCTCCGCGGTGCCTGGCGGTGGCACTGGACGGCCCTCGGCGGACGGCACGACACTCCTCCGCCGCCCGGTGGACGGCGACGGCTCCTCCGGTTTTGGGCAGCCGGCAGGAGTCCTCCGTTCCCTGCTCCTCCCCGTTCCGGCGGATGGCAGCAGGCTCCGGCCACCTGGCGAACGGCGCCGACTCCTCCGCTCCCTCACGGACGGCCGCCGTCTCTCCACATCGTGGGCGGCCGGTAGCGAGCTCGCCCATCCCCGGCAACTCGCTCCAGCCCACCGCCTCGAGCGTCCATGGCGGCACACTCCTCGCCAGCTCCATGGCACCGCGGATTCACCACAGCGGCGAGGGATCTTCAGCAGCGCGTCCCTCCTTCTCCCGGGTTTCGGCACCACTGTAACGATAATCAACCTTTGTATTCATCCGGAAGAAGGAGGCGGGAACCGGCGGACTATCAAAAACATTTTAATAACAAAATAAACACAAAAAACAGCGCACCAGCCCCACACGGACGACTGGTGCGCGCAAATAAAACCCAAAACACAACTAAAAGCCCAGGCCTGGTCCTCTCTCGTCCTTCACTGTCGTCGCTCCAGTTTTATATCCTTCCATCTCCTCCATGGGCCTCGAGACCGGTGGGTCGAACAGGTGTAGTTCATCTCCAATCACTCCCCCGGCCTCGCTCCCATGTCCCTCGGCCCCGCCCCACTCGTCACATATATATATTGTAATATGCATGCAAAGTACAACAGTTAGTATATGGTGTTAAACAGTGGTGATACGTTAGTATACGGTTTTAAACAGTTAATTTTGAAATGATTTAATCTCAGAGATTTGGATTGGACAGCAATTAAATTATCACATGACCTTGGGATTCGGCCGGAGATTTTCATGGGGATTGTGGGAGAAAAAACAATGACATTCTGGATTCAGATGGCATTAAAATCACAGACGAACCCCTGCAAAAGTTTATAATCGCTAATGTCCCCATGAGAACCAATTACCCTTCGAATACCCTTGGCTATTATGTGCTTTTATCAGGTGGAACCAAACACACACCATTTTTCATTCATCTCCATTTTTGCACCATTTTGCACTCAGCAGCATCAGATGCCTCTTCAGTGTTAGCTCCTTTGATTTTTCCTGTTTCTGCCAGCTCCTCCAGGTAACTGGAAAACAAAATAAAAGATCATTCAATAATGCAAAAATTGTCTATTGATTTAGAAATGTAATGATTAAAACAAACTTATTACTCTTAAAAATATGAATATCACGTACTCCTGCCCTGAGAGCAGCTCATAATTCAGTAAAAATAACAGTAATATGAATAATGAGTACTTCTGCCCCAGAGCAGCATATAATACACTAAAAATAACAGTAGTATGAAGATAGAGTACTCCTACGCTGAGAGCAGCTCATAGAACAGTAAAAATAACTGTAATATGAATATTGAGTACTCCTGCCCTGAGATCAGTAAAAATAACAGTAATATGAATATTGAGTACTCCTACCCTGAGAGCAGTACGTTACACTAAACATAACAGTAATATGAATATTGAGTACTCGTGCCCTGAGAGCAGCACGTTACACTAAACATAACAGTAATATGAATATTGAGTACTCGTGCCCTGAGAGCAGCACATAGATCAGTAAAAATAACAGTAATATGAATATTGAGTACCTCCTACCGTGAGAGCAGCACGTTACACTAAACATAACAGTAATATGAATATTGAGTACTCGTGCCCTGAGAGCAGCACATATTTTAGTAAAATAATAGTAATATGAATATTGAGTACTTCTGCCCTGAGAGCAGCGCATAGATTTGTAAAATAACAGTAATATGAATGTTGAGTACTTCTGCCCCAGAGCAGCATATAATACACTAAAAATAACAGTAGTATGAAGATAGAGTACTCCTACGCTGAGAGCAGCTCATAGAACAGTAAAAATAACTGTAATATGAATATTGAGTACTCCTGCCCTGAGATCAGTAAAAATAACAGTAATATGAATATTGAGTACTCCTACCCTGAGAGCAGTACGTTACACTAAACATAACAGTAATATGAATATTGAGTACTCGTGCCCTGAGAGCAGCACGTTACACTAAACATAACAGTAATATGAATATTGAGTACTCGTGCCCTGAGAGCAGCACATAGATCAGTAAAAATAACAGTAATATGAATATTGAGTACCTCCTACCGTGAGAGCAGCACGTTACACTAAACATAACAGTAATATGAATATTGAGTACTCGTGCCCTGAGAGCAGCACATATTTTAGTAAAATAATAGTAATATGAATATTGAGTACTTCTGCCCTGAGAGCAGCGCATAGATTTGTAAAATAACAGTAATATGAATGTTGAGTACTTCTGCCCTGAGAGCAGCACATAATACACTAAAAATAACAGTAATATGAATATTGATTACACGTGCCCTGAGAGGAGCACATATTTTAGTAAAATAATAGTAATATGAATATTGAGTACTTCTGCCCTGAGAGCAGCACATAGTTTAGTAAAATAATAGTAATATGAACATTGAGTACTTCTGCCCTGAGAGCAGCACATAATACACTAAAAATAACAGTAATATGAATATTGATTATTCCTGCCCTGAAAGCAGCACATAGTTTAGTAAAATAATAGTAATATGAATATAGAGTAATTTTGCCCTGAGAGCAGCACATAGTTTAGTAAAACAATAGTAATATGAATATTGAGTACTCCTGCCCTGAGAGCAGCGCATAATACACTAAAAATAACAGTAATATGAATTTTGATTACTCCTGCCCTGGGAGCAGCTCATAGTTCAGTAAAAATAACAGTAATATGAATATAGAGTACTTCTGCCCCAGAGCAGCATATAATACAGTAAAAATAACAGTAGTATGAATATAGAGTACTCCTACATGGAGAGCAGCTCAGGGAACAGTAAACATAACTTTAATATGAATATTGAGTACTCCTGCCCTGAGAGCAGCGCATCATTTATTAAAATAACAGCAATATGAATACTGAGTATTCCTGCCCTGAGAGCAGCACATAGATCAGTAAAAATAACAGTAATATGAATATTGAGTACTCCTACCCTGAGAGCAGTACGTTACACTTAAACATAACTGTAATATGAATATTGAGTACTCGTGCCCTGAGAGCAGCACATATGTTAGTAAAATAATAGTAATATGAATATTGAGTACTTCTGCCCTGAGAGCAGCACATAGTTTAGTAAAATAACAGTAATATGAATATTGAGTACTTTTGCCCTGAGAGCAGCACATAATACACTACAAATAACAGTAATATGAATATTGATTACTTGTGCCCTGAGAGCAGCACATATGTTAGTTAAATAATAGTAATATGAATATTGTGTACTTCTGCCCTGAGAGCAGCACATAGTTTAGTAAAATAATAGTAATATGAATATTGAGTACTTCTGCCCTGAGAGCAGCACATAATACACTAAAAATAACAGTAATATGAATATTGATTATTCCTGCCCTGAAAGCAGCACATAGTTTAGTAAGATAATAGTAATATGAATATGGAGTTTTCCTGCCCTGAGAGCAGCACACAGTTCATTAAAAATAACAGTAATATCGAGTACTCCTGCCCTGAGAGCAGTGCTAACGCTGATGCTAACGCTAACTGACTGATGTAATGTCAAGGAGATATGAATGAGTACTTTTTTGCTCATTTCGGTTTCACAGACAGTGTGGAACCATTGGAAAAGCATGTATTGCTCCAGTTACCTCATAACCAGCTTTGCTGCAATCAACTGATGAAGCAGTCATGTGAAAATGCATGATTATTTGTTCTGTGTATCTTTGTTCGCTAATTATCTTTTAAAATGTTAGAGATTTTCATTTTTTTCATGAGAATACATGGTAAATTAACTTACCTTGCAATACATGCCTCCCAAGAAGCGTCAGTAACGTATCTGTCTGAAGTATTCCTTCCACACGTTCAAATTTCCTGACTCCGCCTCTGCTTCAAATTCATTGGTTGAATCTGTAAACCAATCACTTTCCTTTCTGCCCTCAGAACATATTTGAGTAAGTAAAACTCCCATCTGCGAAATTTGAATAATCAATCATAACTAGTTATGAGTAATTATAAATATTTAGATCTGCTGTAAGTATTTACTTGACCTCTCAGTGTCAACTGTCTGTCAATTCTAAGAACGTTACTTTCCTGTTTAACGAAAATAACTTTCTTACTGTACAATACTACTCTGAGCATGTAGCTAAAATCTGCATGATTAGGGACTTCAGTTATGAGCAAACAATGAAAAACCCTGCCATGCTTCGGAAAAAAATTGTTATACAAGTAAGACTTTATTGACTACATAAACACTTAACCTAGTCTAGCATACACACACACATGCATACAGCTGGCATAGGAAAAAGGGTTTAAGCTTAAGCAGTAAAGAGAAGAGAAATAAAGACATGAAGCTATGGTACAATTTGATATTCATCAGATCTACAGCCTGAAGGAAACATCAGTTTCTTAGTTCAAACACACCTTTGTAAAAGGTGCATGATACATTCCCCCTGGTTTCACAGACAAGGCTTAAGCCTAGTCCTAGACTAAAATGCAAGTCTGAGTTGTTTCAAATGAAAGAAACTTGTACTGATTGATCTTAAAATATATCAGTGCCTTTGTTTTGTCTCAAGATGCACACCAGTAATGTTTTTTTCTAAGGCATGTTTATAAAAATTACTTAAATGTCCTAATTGAACTATGGCCTAATCCTGGTTTAGGCTAAGTCCTGTCTATGAAACCAGGCCTTAATGTTTCAATTGATAAGACTAAGTTTGATACTTGCATGTCTTGACTGTTTGAAAAAGAGACCTGATGCACTTTGGGGCTCCAGTTGGTCTCTGCTGCAGTGAGTTTATGAGAAAGACATGTTCGAATCAGAGGATCTTGATGACTGGAAAATCAAGGCAGAAATGGCCTGGCGCAAACATAGGGTGCTTTCACACTAGTACTTTTGGTGTGCACCCGGGTTCGATTGATGTCAGAGTTCTGTTCGTTTGGATGATGTGAACGCTGTCTTCCGTACTCGGATGCGCACCCGCGAACCGTACCCGAATCCGCTTAAAAACGGTGGTCTGGGGTACGCTTTATGTGAACTCTGGTACGGTTCGCTGCTTATGTGAACGCAATCGTACCAAATCGCAGAAGTGAACCACTTTTAATGACAAATTATTTGATGAAAATGTGTTTGTGTGTGTGTTTCACTCACTTTCCTGATGAGCATGACTGACGCGCTGCGAGCAGAGAGCTGTACATCTCATTTATGTTCGCCTTCAACGTTCTTTAGAGCATTTTCAGTACATTCGTAAGACAGACGCAAGTGCCGTTATGTACCGAAGCTTTATAAACAAAACGAACAGTTCAAAAACGTAATACATAAAAGTGCAGAAAGTAATGTTATGCATTTGCCACCTTCTCCTGTGTTGTCGTTACCAAGCAACGAGGTAAACAGCTGCTGGCTTGATGACGCAAGCGAACCGTGGTTCGGACTCAAATATTATAATATGAACACAGTCCAGCGGGGGCAGGGGGAGGGGGAACAACTGAACTCGGGTTCAGACCAGGCAAGTGAACCAATTGTGAAAGCACCCTTAGAGTGGTTTTAAGGCTCTTAGCAATTAATATTAAAATAAATAATAATATTTTTCATATATGTAAATTGGATAAACCGCCAATTTATCTTATATTTTTGATTTTTTTGCTGCATATGCTACAGAACAACAGCAGCTGTGCCAAGCGATGCCAGCCCGAGTTATTTTCTGTTCATTGCCAGTTCATTCATTAAAGACAGTTAACAGTCTAGCTTCTGAGAACTAAGTTATAAACCCAACAATAGCGGGGTCAGTTAATTTTTTTGCACTGGGCTACACAAACATATGTGTTTGGTTGTGTGGGCCGCGAGTTGAAAAAGGTTTGGAACCACTGCCCTAAAGTATATGTGAATTAATTCAAAAAAAGGTTTTTCTATGAATTAATTAGAGAAGATTCCCTTTTTATGTGCATTAAGAGTTGCTTCGCCACATTCCTAGTGCGCAATAAACCTAGTGTTATCAGATATTGTGCCTTTGGTTGCTATGGAACCAGAGGCCTGTTCTGCCTTTTTTGAGGTGATAGTTGCATTTTTGGGGAAGGGTCCATAGACCATTTGGTTAAATGAGGAGGCGTAAGATATAATTTTTTAAATATAACAAATAGTTGTGTGTCTGATTGGTCCAAATGCTACACCAGAATGTCCAGCAATCGCAAGGACTGTCTCCTCATGAGGAGTCAGCTACAGGATTGTGTCACCACCAGTGCAGAGCATAGGAATGGCAGCAGGTTGGTGTGAGAGAATCTGCACGCACAGTGAGGCCAAGACTTTTGGAAAATGGCCTGGTGTCAAGAAGGGCAGCAAAGAAGCCCCTTCTCTCTCAAAAATACTTTAAGGACAGACTTAAATTCAGCAGGAAGTACAAGAGTTGGACAGCAGAAGACATATATATATAAAACGTACTGCAAGAGTGACCTCCAATGATCCATGTGCAATTTGGTTATGATCAGTGCATTTTTCAGCATGATGGAGCACCATGTCACAAAGCAAGAGTGATAAAGAAGTGGCTCGAAGATCATTACATTGAGATTTTGGATCCATGGCCAGGCAACTCCCCAGATCTCAATCCCATAGAGAGCCTGTGGTCAGACTTCAAAAGGCAAGTGGACAAGAAGCCCACAAAGTCAGAGAACTAATAAGGCAAGAATAGATCACCATCAGTCAGAATTTGGACCAGAAACTAATATTTGTATTTTTGTATTGTATAATTGTTTTTATTTTTTTATTTTATTTTTTTTTTGGCCAATAAAAGCCAAAAAATATTATTATCATTGTTTTTCAGTATACCATAGAAACACATGGAAAAATAATCTACAAATACTGAAGCAGCAAACTTTGCAAAACACAAATTTTATACACACACACACACACACACTGCAGTTTCACTATTGGTATTCATTTTAATTACTCTTCTCATCTATCAAATAATACATAAGCTACTAATATATATTGTACCTCTAATTTATACACAATGATTTATGGCATTTCATAATTCACTCATATTTCAAAAACAGCAATGCTGTGTCTCTGACTGTTGTGTTCTTTGAGTATTAATGTAATCTTCTGTGGTGTGAATGCATTACGATTAACGGATTTGTTTGCCAACATAATGAATTAATTACATTTCAAAGCTCTTCAAGTGTCATTCAGTTAATAATTTTTTTTTTAGTAAAGCTCCACCTCTCTGACAATGGAACTAAATTTCTTCACATGCATCTGCTGTAGCTGTACTGTATGTATAAGAAGCTACATTTGCAATTATGTGCCATAATTATGATGAACCGGTGGGTCTGGAAACTATCACTTTTAAAAAAGTGTTGCTAACAACCTTGTTAACTGGCTGCATGAAGGTCACATGTCAAATAACAAGAGCAGCCACTAAGATGCACTGTAATTAGTTGCCATTTATTGCAAATAGACTTTGAATTTGAATTTATACCTCATCATTGCATGTTTTATGACTGACAGAATCTTTGTCTGCATGCATTTGAATCTTCGAAAATTTCAGTAGCAGCTGTCCTAAAATAGTCCAGTTTTGTCTTACCGCAGGGTGTTAAAGATGGATAATTTGAAATTGGCTGTTGTGCAAGTGTTCATGGTGTGTGAAAATCAAAAGCTAGCGGGATCAATACTGAGCCCTGAGGTTCAAGATTGTGTGAAATCAATTCAGCCAATTGCCATTCAGCATGACAGAGCTTTTATGACCCCTAACCCTCACATGCTCCATATGTGAACTGTTTTGTTTTGATGCATCATGCTTATGCATATGCAGTCTTGTCTTAATGCTACTTCCTATCTCACTTTATTTCCTTTATAGTTGATGCCAGGTCAAACTTTACTGCTCTCCAGAGATCTTCCACAGCAGATACTTTTGCCTGCAGAAGCAGATATAGCTAATTGATTGAATCATTTGCAGCATCAGATGTGCCATCCCCTTATTCCGATCTCACACATTTTATAAAGCTTTTTAAAAAAGTGATCGATTGACATGATGGATTAAAATTAAGCATTCAGGCCTCATTTTGCTCTTCCACCTGTCTAACCAGACCCATATAACAGTAAAGCTAATATTGATTCTGTTGAAAAAAAAAAACTCATTGCTTTGTTGTCCCACTTAATGGCTGTGTCAAAACATGACCTCAGGACTCAAAAGCATATATTTTAAGAGCTCTTTAAATGGTTTTAATCTTTTGTCAATGGTTGGGTAAGTATAGTAAGCTGTAAGCTGTAATAGTAAGCTGTTATCATATCTAAAACAGATGATGTTTTATAAAAAAAAATATGTCAATAAGCTTTGGATAAATTGTTTTTTTTAATAGTTTGCATTTTGTAGCCTTCGCACACACATGTAGCTGTTTCTGGAGGTTATATGGATTTTTTTTTCTCTCTTTTTTCAGACTACAACACAAACTTGAGTTTCCTTTTCACATTGTCCTTTTCTTTTGCACAAAACATGTCAATGAGATCCTAAAAAGCACTTTAGGTAATTACAAATAGAAGCCAAACTTTAGTCCCATGGGAAGAAAACTTCTCACACTCAGCCCTGTGTAATGATTCTTTAGTTCATTCATAATTTTCTATCTCATAGAGCTCCTAGACCTGCAGCAATGACTGTACCATCCCAGCTCTTGCTAGGAAATCAAGGGCTTCATAATTCAAAAACTTGTGCTTTTTTCCCCCTTCCAAGTCTAGCTAAGCATTTTTGGATTTAAAAGTGATTGAATTTGCTCTAGTTTTTGTATAGTCAAGTAAAAGGTGGAGAAAAGCCTTAGTTTAAATACATGCCAGTGGATGAAGCGTTTATGTTAGTTGTCCCTGCGGTAAAAGCAGACAGCTATAAAGTCCCCGGAGAATGGCAGGGTCTGTTGATAATTGTGGTATCCTGGCTTTATGCAGATTAGCTAAGAGAGTTTTTCTCCATTAGGACTGTGAATCCAAATAATGACATAAATATGGAAAGATGTAACTTGTTCTGAATTGTTAGAGTTTGAACCTTCTGCATGGCCCCTGGGGATAAACCCCTTCTGTACTGTACACCTGAGAGTGCCAAAAGCAGTTTAATTCAGGAAATTCACAACCGCCCACATTAAACTGTATCATTTCAAATTATCTCAGCATATGGAGCAACACTTTATAAGATTAGCCCATTCAGCTGTACTCATCACCACCCACATGCATAGTAATGATTACATACATATTAACTTTACCCAAAACATCAGTAATAGCCCATTATTTTTGACCTCAGATACGTGATCATTAGCAGCTGAAGGCTCCAACTTGATATTGTTATGCTAACTTTCCAATTAGATCTGACGTGCGCTTCCCTGATTTTAGTGGAATGAAACTAATCAGATATTCCGGAGGAGGTTTCCTGCTGCGTGAACCCGCTGATTTCATCGGCAGATAAACTGCAAAAGCTGTATATCAGAAGAGTTTGGGCATCTTAATCACAGGCCCCTTCTGCTGCTTTCCACGAAGCGGGAATCTCCTACTGGAAATAACAGTCCAAAATTGATTTTTTTTTTTTAAGTATTTTTTTAAGTGCTCATTTTAGTAAAACACCCTTATCTCTTTCTTAAAAATGGGTAATAAGGATTTTAAGGAACGTGAAAAAACATGTTTTAATTGTGCAAATTAAAACAAGACACATCTATCTTGAGGTGTATGTCCGAGTGCTCTTTATGTTATCAGAGCTTCGGAGGCAATCTTTCTCAGCTGTGATGAAACAATGATATCGAGAGAACCCTTCATATCTTCCTCAGGAGTTGTTTAGGGAAACTTGACTGGTGGTTCACCTCATGGAGTGACTGAGATACTGCCTTGAGCAGAGAAAGGAGATTTCGCACAGTTCTGATGTTTGATGAATACAATATAGAAGAGGTCACCCTAGATGCAAATGGGGTCATGAGAGTTTTATATGAACTGTGGCTGAATGGTCAAAAAAATAAGAGACTAGTGCAGTCGTTTTGAATATGGTGCTTAAATATTATGTTAAATATAGGTTATAATGGATGTAAAGGTGACCTGGATGCAAAGACGAACTCCATGTGTCAAAAAGACAGCCTTAAAAGATTAATATGCAAATATGCAAAGTGTCACTGACTGAGCGTTCTTAAACTGCTGACACTTTCTGTATCTATTTTCACACTTGTTTTCAGTGCTCTTGTTCAGTAAGTAATAAAGAAAAATATAAATAGCAAAATGTGCTGTTTTTCTTAAGGATGCCACCACTTAGATATGTGTCGCTTAATTCTTTTAGACAGATGCAGTGTTAAGTCACAAAATGTTTCAGACATGTTTTAAAGGTTTAGAACCTCTGCAGTATAGCTTCTGACACATCTACTTTTATATTTGCACTGTATACGTAATCCTGAAAAAGTATACAAGCACATAATCGCCTATGATGCATCATGAGTTTAAATCTATCTTATGTGTAAAGAGATTCATATGATGCCTTTATTTGCACCATGCAACATCACGGAAGGAAGAATATCTTTTGAGGACTGTACATTTAAATGCTCATGAATAATTAATTGTTTACAAGGTAGATCATACCAAGCAGTCTGTTTCTCTGGCGATGGATGTTAAAAATCTAACTGTGTTGCCTTTGATAATTTGTTAACATGGCCCCACTGTTGTTTCGAAAATAAAAATGACCTCACTGGAAAAGTGAAGGTCAGGCAGAGCTTAATGAAGGCCCTGTTGTCCTTTCCCATTGATTTATCCGCTAGCTTGGCTACAAACAGTCCAACTGGCTCAGAGTTGCCATAGTAAAGGTCTTTTGGCAGAGGATGTGTTTCCTGGATGGAGTGCCTTGTGGAATTTGTAAATATGCTGCACCTTCGAGCATCATTATCCCCCAACCCCCCAGTTCAGCAAGCCACACATCGGCATAAACTGGAGCCTTAAGCGTGGTTTCCATGAACCCCATTTGATGTGCATTTTTCAGTGGATACGCAGATCAATATGACTGAAAATTGAAGCAGAACAAATAGTTTGGCTTATGCACTGACATTCACTGGTGTTATATGGGTGAATCTTTCTGCCGAATGACATTCTCAAGACATTTATGTTATAGGTGTCAGGTGATACTAATGTTAATCACGGTTTTCTGATCAAAACTGAGGCAGCTGACATTTAGATCAAAATACCATGTTGTATATGTCAAGGTGAGAATTAAACAGTTCATTGGCCATTTTGGCTTGTAAAGCTCAAAAACAGGAGCGCACAACAATCGAGTGTGTTTGTGATGGACACAAGGTTTAGCATGCAGAATTTTTATCCTTTTCACAAGTGTCAGAGAAGCATTATATGGATCATATCTAATCTCAGAGGATTTTCACAGCCTTAGAGTGACTTATAACAAGATTTCCTGTGAAATCCAACTAGGAGAATGTCACATTTCTGTGTACAATGACCTCAACATGAAAATGGCACTTTACTTACATGACCTAATACATTTTTGGTGAAAGTTAGGTTTGTTCTGTGCTGTTGGTGCAGTTCTTCTCTCTCAGCTCGGTTTTAGATGACAGTAAAGATCTCAGTGGCTCAGCAGACTTTCTTGAATTTGGAAATTGTGAGATTGCGTGCCACGGTAGGGTTGTCAAGATAAGGTAACGGTCTTGGGTGCGTTGCGTGACAGCGAACAGTTGGAAAGATAATGAGACTGAAGTGCCTTGAACAGCTGTTGAGCACCCAGTTAAGGTTTAAATTAAATGCAAGGTGATTAATTTTTGAGTGTTATACTGGAGCATAATTGATTCAGGCTCATTAATGGGGCTCACAATTGTACTGTAGGTAAGTCAATTCGAACAGATGTTTTGTTCTTTTGGTTTCTCTTACAGGTTTTTATTTTTATTTTTTTTTACGTACACTTGCAGTATCTGAAAAATAAATTAAGCATACCCTTTTTGAATTTAAAAGATCAAGGTAAATTTAACTTATTTTGTCTTATGAAGAAGAAGAAAAAAATTGACAAAAAAAAAAAAAAAAAATATATATATATATATATATATATATATATATATATATATATATATATATATATATATATATATATATATATATATATATATAATAACATTATAATAAAGAATATATTAATTGAATATAAGGTTACCAAAATATATATTTTCAGATTTATCTAGATTTCTTTCTTGATTGCTTACATTATGCAATATATTTTGTCATTTGAAGGTTTAAACAAAATATATTTTCAATTTGAAGAATATATTTTCTTTAAGTGGTGCTTTTTGTAACACATGTAGCATATATTTAAAATGTATTATGGCCAAAAAATTAAAATAAAATTAAGCAGTATGGTTTGTGAAGGTGCTTGGACAGTTTGTGCTTCAATATTTGCATTGAACAACATCTTGAAGATTAACTGAGCTTACT
The DNA here is from genome assembly GCF_963082965.1 of Carassius carassius. NCBI lineage: Eukaryota > Metazoa > Chordata > Actinopteri > Cypriniformes > Cyprinidae > Carassius > Carassius carassius. The sequence continues at coordinate 24,773,492 of NC_081765.1, forward strand.
CTGTGGCTTAGGCGCCTAGTGACAAACAACTATTCTCCTTGACAGACTGATCAAACAAGATTGGCAGAGCTTCCATCCGAAGTTCTCTAGACCAATGCTTCTATTCACTGGCTCCCTGTAACAGTTTTGCATATCAGAACTGACGAAATCACAAAGGCTGAGGAGCTTTAATGAGCCAAAGTTCTTTGCTCATTGAGGTGGCAGCTTGTGTCATGAAGCTCATAATAGCATTCCAGTCCAAGCTCCACTGAAAATGTCCTACTGTTATGGTAATGGTTACTGCTACCTTGTCAAACAGTTGGGGCCATTATGCTCAGTTATTTTTATCTTCCTTCTTTGTGTCTGTTTGAAATTATCTCTGAATGACCGCAACATTTAGCAGTTCAGTGTAGCATTTCCTCCTTTCAGATGTAAATTCCGTTTTTACCTCAGAAAACAAATAATGCAAGAATTTATTCCTTAACAGGCTGGAAGTGTTTTGTGCATTTTTTCTTTCTTTGCATTTTCAACTGTCTGTGGAGAATCTATTGAAACAGAGCTGTGGAAGCATCAAACACTCAAGTAAAGAAGTGAAGGAGGTAAGAGGGAAGGTAAAGTGGCATCACTGGTCATTCCAATAATTCAAATTGGGCTATGCTTTAAAGGACATCCCGACATGAAAGCAGGTACAAATCAGTGGACAGATGCCGCTTCTGGGTTCTGACAGAAGTGGTCTCTTTTATGGTTCCTGGTGCTTGCAAAAGAAACTATCCTCAGGTAAAATAAATGTTTTTAAATGCAAACCAAGTCAACTGCAAAGATAAAAATGCCTTCAGACTGGACTCAGGAGATCTTTTATCGGGAAACTTAACCAAACCTTTCCTCTCCTTGACTATTTTACTTCCAGTTGAATTTGAATCAGGGGAGGGTTTGTATTTATTTACATTTTTTTTAATTTATTATTTTTTTTACTAAGGCCAGTCACCCTAGGTAAAAACTCTGGCTTGAAATCCGTTTCAACAACCACTCATCCAAAAATATAGACACGTCTTTTTTAAAGCCACTACAATAATCAAATCACCATCACTATTCATTCAGAGCAGCAGAATTGCAGTTGCTTTTGTTAGTAAGAATGAAGGACAGAGGGCAGCCATCATCATATTCCCTGTAATTGCTTTTTGACTGATGTGCAGCTGCCATTGAATTGAATCATGCCAGATTACCAGCCGAGTTTCAGGGCCACTGTGGCTCTAAAGAAAGTGAATCAATTGTAGGAGAGCCCAGGTCTCGAACAATTTGCCAGGTCCATCCTTTCCCATAGAACTAATCTTCAGTCCTGCTAGAGAGAAATGCATCCTGCCTTTCATTGGAAGATGTGCAAAAACATTTTTTGGATATTCAAATTATGTAGGATGAACATGTTAAATCTGAATTCTGTCATTTATTCAGATTTATGTAATTTCAAACCTGTTTGACTTTATTTTGAAGAACGTTGTGGTCCAAACAACATTAAAACCATTTGATTTTCACAGTTTGGACATAAAACAACACTGCCATTTTTTAAAGAATCTTCTGCGTTCCACTGAAAAAAAAAAAGAAAAAAAAGAATGTCAAGCAGGTTTGCAATGACATGAAGGTGAGTAAATGTATTTACATCATGAATAAAATGGTCAGTTTCTTTAAAAGAAAAGCATTGCAATATAGATCTTAGATTTAGTATGACCAGAACTGTAACAAGGGAGTATTCCTTGGCATGTACTGTACAGTAGCACTGAGCTTCAGTTGTAGTATGTGGAGATTTATTCTATATATAAGTTTCAAAATTGATCATGATCAAAGCATTACCCAAAGAGGTGTAGTGAGAAGCACTGTTCATATACAGTAGGTTGTGGCCTAATTTTGAAGCCTACAGCTTGAAAGAGATAGAGAGGCTGAGAAATACAGAGAGGGAGAGACCAGGAGCAAGATGAAACCATTTGACATTTATAATTCTGTCCCTTGATAGTGAATTTGCTTGGCAGGGATTGGGTGCGTGTGTGTGTGTGTTTGTGTGTGAGAGAGTGTGAAGTAATGTGGAGGTACTGGTGGGGCATAGCAAGGACAGAGAGCAGTGGTGCATAGAATTATCACTTGCAGTCCTGCCTCAACATTTTGGATCATAATCATTTTGATATGTTCATAAATCATGTAGCTTGGGAAATCAGGAATTTAGAAGTGAAATTTGTGGCCCAGTTCTGAGTGATCTGTGAAGGATTCTCACAGTTGCTTCTTTTCTTGTAAATATTGTTGGGTATCACTGTGAGGCTGTTGTACTAACAAAAGAGAATGGAAAAAGTTATCCTGGGATGTTTCCGTAACTGAATTTGCCTTTAATACTGATTATTCTTGCCTGGCTGTACAGTAAAATTAATTGTCATCATATTCATGTCACTATGATGAATCATTGTGAGTTAATGCGTTTCACATGTACTTACTGTAGTAATCCTTATATTGATTAGATAATCATGTAATTTAGAAATTTAATTACTGTATTGCGCCTCATTCCATACTCCATCTCTGTCTCCACCCCACTTTCTCATTAGAGCCCATTTTCTGTGACGTTGGAGAGTTACTATGCGGTGACCAGCTGACCTGTGTGTCCGAGAGCTGGCTTTGTGATGGGGAACCAGACTGTCCAGATGGTTCTGATGAGGTTCTGGATAAATGTAAGTAACCATTACATCAACCCACAATGCCACAAAACATCTCTGCATTCCCATATCTCCATGCACCAAAAAATCAGCATCAACCTGCACCATTGTTCTTCACCTTGTTTAATTTCAGATAGCACTTTACATACAAAGTGTGGGGAATTATATTAATGAAAAGATCAATCAGTTAAAGGTAAATCTGTGTGCACAGTTGCTTAGATGCAGGACATTTTTAGACAAACTTAATTTATTACAGATTCCAGGCACAGTGGGTCAACTATTCTCACCACTGGTATTCTATTATCATTTAGATTAATCATGTTCACTCCGTTTTATTTATAATTCCTTAGAATGGATTCTAGACATATTTATCATGGGAATTTTGAGAAGCTCATTACCATAGATTATGTATTTATAGGCAATGCAGTTCAAACAGCTTTCCACAACAAAATGTGCAGTGGAATTTAATGTTTTTGTAAGCCAACACAGACTACTATCATATGAATGTACTAACAACACTCCACTGGCATGGGTACATTTATTCATGTGTTTGTGCATATTGAGCACCCTGAGATTACTGTGTTCCTTACGATAGGGGAGTAAAATCAGTGAATAAACTGTGCTGCCCATTTAATCTAGGAAGCTGTGCACAATTTTTATCATGTAATGTGTATATCTATGTACTTAGACAGGTCTGAAAGATGCACATAAAAAGTAAACAAAATATTTTATTTCAAATTATATAGGTCTAAAATTTATATTTTTGCCAACATTAAACCATGCTAAAAACATGTACATAGTTTGGCTAAACATTATCTAAAGTAAAAAGTGACACAGCTTACTCCACTCTTTGCTCTAACTGCTTTAATATATCCTCACTCTATCAGCTGCTACTTGATAGAGATTCACTTCTCTATCAATGAATTTGATAGAGTGCAGAGTGCAGTTAAAGAGTTTATTATGAACAAACAAACAAATAAACAACACAAGAGGCAAGACATCATGAGTGCAATATCCAAAATATCCAAAACAGTGGCAGGAAACTTGGACACAGGAAAACGAGAGACAACAGAAACTGCACAAGAAAACAAATGGACTTAAACAACACAATGATCAGGCAAAGACAGAGCAAACGTGGTGACAGTATACATACATACATATATATATATATATATATATATATATATATATATATATATATATACACACACACACTGCCAGTAAAAAGTTTTTAAACAGTAAGTTTTGTAATGTTTTTAAAGAAGTGTCTTCAGCTCACCAAGCCTGTATTTATTTGAACCAAAGTACAGCAAAAACAACATTTTGAAATATTTTTTTACTACTCAAAATAATGGATTTCTTTTTTAATATGTTATAAAATGTAATTCATTCCTGTGATTTCAAAGCAGAATTTTTAGCATCAATACTTCAGTGTCACATGATCCTTCAGAAATCATTGTAATAATATGATTTGCTGCTTTAAAAAAACATTTATTTTCATTTTTATTAATATTATGAAAATTTAATTTCTATAATTTCTTAACCCCCCACGACCCACTAAAACGAACAAACAAACAATCAAACAAACAAATAAATGTAAGCTGTTGTGAGGTAAACATAAAGCTTATTCCTCTCAGCGCATCTTCTGAGGTAAATACAGGCTTATTCCTCAGCATCTTCTTTCAAAAATGAAAAGTATCAGAGATGAACACATTGCTGCTTTGTTTATGGTGATGTAGGCGTTTATTGTACATGTTGCGCGACTTGCATGTAGATTTGTAATATTAATAGCTCGAACACTGCGCTGGCATGATCTAATTAGAGATAATGAGAACAGAGTGGAAAAACTGGATCTGTCATTGGTTTCATATGGATTACTTTATCATAGAAGAGTAGAGATGCCAAGCTTTCTTTATATATATATATATATTTATTTATTTATCCTGTATGTGTGTAAATTATTTGTTGAGTTTCAGTTAAGTTTAGTGACACGTTTCTTAAAGCAGCTTGCGGGGACAGTGAGGACTGAGAGCGCACCCTGTTTATTTTCTTTATTTTACAAAAGCACATTGCTTTGTTGTTATAATCACAATACACAAATAAAAGTAGACCCTTTGCAGTTTCAAACGATACCTTATTCTTAACTTAAGAGTAATTGTTATTTTAGCGGTCAACAATAAAATATAAGACAGACTGCACCGGTTCGGGCTTCCACTTCAGGGGGTTAAATCTTTGGTTTTTATCAATATAGTTATTGTTTTTGCTTTTCCAGTTTCTGGACTGTGCGTATTCCAAGGGCTGCCACTGGCGGATGTCCACATGTTTTTTGTTGAAGAAATTGTAGAGGATGTGTCATCTATAACAAAAAGGTGGCCAAAAATGAAAGATTGAGTGAATATTTGGATTAAATGTTTAGCCTGTAAGTGTAACAGCAGCAATTACCCTTTGGCTCCCATTGCAGGTATTTGTAATAACATGTTATGCACATAAATTGTTTATTTAGTATAAGCCTATTATATATTTTAACAGTGTTATTTACCCTATGATGTCTAGGGGTTTTTGGGGGCCCTGAGAAGATTTGACATGCCCTGACTTTTGTGCTTTTTTCAGTTGCTTATAAATATATTCAAGGCTAAATCTGAAAACACTGTATTCAGTACCAGAGGTGGGTAGAGTACCCAAAAACTGTATTCAAGTAAAAGTAAAAGTACTTCTAGAAATATTTACTCAAGTAAAAGTAAAAGTACTAGTCTGAATAGTTACTTGAGTAAGAGTAAAAGAGTATCGGATAAAAAAATCTACTGAAGTAGTTAGTTACTTTGGGTCATATATACTGAGCCTATTTTTATTTAGATATAAAGATAAAATGTATGTAATGTATGTGTGCGTGTATAAATGTATATATTTCATCAGCCTTTACTCCAATTTATGTAATTTATTATAAAACCCTGTCTGTTTACTTACGTAACAGATATAGGTGTCATGCCATAACATTTTTAATACGACTGAATTTATAATAAATGTGAATTTAACATTGAAAGTTAATGTGATATTAAAATTGCTACTAATCTTTCATTGTTCAGAAAGAGAGCAAATAACATTTACATTATCAAAGATCATTTTCACTGACAGTCTAGAGTTCAATCACTCTCAGAAACTCCCATTAAAATCACTGACACTGTTAACACTGTGAAATCAATATCTTAATTATAGATTCGTACATACACACATCTGCACTTTGTTGTTTCTGACGAGAGAATTTGCCAGAAAGAGGTCTCCAGTCAGCTTGACTCCCCTCTGTTATAAGCCACACACGTACGACAAACTAATATCACAGTGGTATCGTGTACTGTAAAAGTTATTACCTGTTAAACAGTAGACAGCACACGCGGTGTTCATCTAATAAGGATCTCCATCGCAAGCAAATAATAGCCTTTGCAGATTTGCTTTCAATTCAGTGCAGTTCCATAGCCACGTTTTCAACGCTGCTGATGTTAAACGTTATAACTCAGAGTGAACCGCTTCAGACGCTCAGCGCGTTCGGCAGGGAACTGAACGAATTATTCAAACTGATTCATGAACCAATTCACTCGTTTGCCAATTGGTCTGATCAAGCCTTTGAACAGAATTGACTCAAAAGAATAAATCATTTGCGAATGGGCATCGCTCATTGTCCAGAGAAAAGTAGACAGCGCGTTTGGAATAAACTGAAGCATTTATAACATTTATTGCATTAAGATAAAGTAACGAGAGGAGCATCGCCCACAGTAACGGAGTAAAAGTAAAGATTTTTCCCCAAAAATTTACTCAAGTAAGAGTAAAAGTACCCATATTTAAATATACTCCAAAAAGTATTAGTTACCCCAAAAAATTACTAATGTAAATGTAACAAAGTAAAAGTAACTCGTTACTACCCACCTCTGTTCACTACAAACTCGGTTACATTAATATATAAATAGCATGTATCTACGTACATGATTGTCTTTTTGAGAAAACAACGTTTATGTGTGGTAAGTGAAAAACTACAATTTTGAAGTCACTAAAATAAGGTATTAAAACACATACAGAACATTTGTCCACAAGACTGTCAAACCTGGCAGTTGTAGACTAGAATTTTTGCTTAAAAATTATGTGAAAATCATCTTGTTTACTCACTCACAGAAAACAATAGATTGATTAAAATTTTCTAAGACCCTTTTTGTTTGTAAAAATCATATGTGGGTAGGTGTCAACTATCATGAATATCATTGTGATTTATACCTGATAATGCAAGGACCCGCGTAATGAGCTGCATAATGAGCCTTTCAGTCAGCTGTATCACTGCGAGGGAAGAGTTACAAGAAAGAATGTAAGGACAAAATAAATGTATATGTTTGTAGTATATTTTGAATATATTTAATTAACCCACAAAATAATTTGAGATTCACTTTCGAGTGCAGTTAAACAGTTTATTAGGAACAATCAAAGCTGACTTTCAAAGCTGAATTTTTAGAATCATTACTCCATTCACACAATCCTTCAGAAATCCGTCTAATATTCTGATTTTCTACTCTAAGGGCTGAGAATATTTTATTTTTTTTATAAATTGAAAGAACAGCATTGTAACATTTATCGTATTAATCATTTTTATTTGATCATCATGTGTGTGTTAAATAAATGTTTTAATTTCTATATATACTGACTCCAAGCTTTTGAATGGTATAGTGTATATGGTCACACTTGGAGTAAGACTGGAGTAATGATGCTGAAAATTTAGCTCTGATCACAGGAATAAATTAAATTGTAAAATATATTCAAATAGAAAGCAATTATTGTAAATAGTAAAAAAAAATACTGGTATAAAAAAATATAAATGTTGAAAAATATAAATGAACATTTAGATTATGTGAATGAAACTTCATAATGTTTAACTTGATTATACATTTAGTTAGGAATTATAGTTTGGAAAAAGTCCAACTAGTAAAATGTGTACACGTTATGTGAAACCTAATACAAGTATATAAATAATAATAATAAAAAAGACTTACTCATATTTATGATCTCTGCAGGATTAAGCGCTTCATTCTTTTTTCTGAGGAAATCCAAAACTCAAATCCTGAGGTAATCCTCAGCGCATCTTCTTGGGGTGAATTATGTCTTATTCCTCTCAGCGCAAAGCAAACAGTACAATAAAATAAAATAAAATAAAAAACCTGAAGAGCAGTCTCGCTGCTTTGTTTTCTGTGGTAAGGGCGAATTTAATTTAATTTATCTTATTTGATTGGGACAGTGCATTTTAATGAACATAACATGGAGTACATGGATGTAAAAATGCCGGATTATAGCCAAAGGCTAATTTCCATCCGTAGTCCCCCGTGCGCTTCAAGTGTAACATTGTAATTTCAATAGCGAGTTCAGGGCGTGGGCGTGGGCATGGTCGCATTAGATATAATGAAGGGAGACGTGAAAGACTGGACATTGCGTTGTTTTCATATGTATTACTTTATCACAGAATATTAAAAGTAGACATGTCAAGCTTTCTATAGATATATCTCTCATGTCTCTTCGTTGAGTAATCACTGAGTTACAGTTCATTTTAATTATGCTTTTCTAAATTAAGATCACCGCAGACCAAGGCTGCAGACAGCGCACCTTGTTTGTTTTCTTTATTTTATAAATGCACAAAGTTTTGTTGTTATTATGTGTGTTTGCAAATAAAAGAAAACCCTTTACAGATTCAATTGATGTATTGCTCTGTACGATCAAAACTGAAAGTGTAATTTAAGTGCTTTTTCAGGGATATCATGAGAAAATGCCTCATAACACGTACACACAGGGATCGACTCCAGAGGGTTAACCAATAATTATTGCTTCATTGTTTTTAAATAATGCATTTTAAGTTTTTAGTTTTTAAAAATATTACAGTATAATACTTCTTTGTAAATTATTATTTAAGGTAACAAAAACATGGTTAATTTGCAGTAACCATGGCTACAAGAATGATGAATTTTGGTGTTATTCTTGCTAAAACCATGGCTAATTTTTGTAAGGGAACCTGAAAAGTCAGAGAGAATATTAGATGCGTTGGTGGTGAAAAAAAATAAATAAATCACAGGATTGTGCCTGAAAATGATACACAGGCCTTGTTTTTACCTAAATGATTTACAATTTATTTTAGTAATTTAAAAAACTTAATTTAATTTAGCTTACACCTAAATGAACACATTAAAATAGTTTTATGACTGCAAGTCTTTCTCCTCAAATACTATTGAGCTTCAGATTTGCCTTTGAGCCCATTCGGTTGTGAAAAAGTAGCATCATTTACATATGATTTACAGTTTATTTTAATAAATATCAAAAATATAAAAGGTGTGCATTATAGCTGACACCTAGATGAATGATTACAGTTGTTTGTATGACTTAAAGTCATTCCTAAAATGCTATTGACTTTAGAACAGTGTATGCCAATATCGCATGTAACTTTATAGATGGTCCCTAAATTAGCGAATATCGAAAGTCAACGTCAAGCGAACTTCATGATTTTTTTTTTTTTTACTTTCTTTTCTCTGCGCCGGATTGCTGATGTCTTTTAACCGGGCATAGATGTCCATCCATCAATTATGAACATTCAGCCGCAAACATGAGGTGCGAGCATTTGTGAGCGCGGTTGGGGGAAGGTTTTTTTTTTTTTTAGCAACTGGGATGGTGCCCCCCTGGGAGTCGGTGCCCTACACAAACCGCGTACTCTGCATATAGGGAGTGGCGGTACTGCATATTCCTAGCGTTGGTGTGCCCAAGTTCTGCCACCACAGAGAAATGTAATCACTCCATTATCAGGGCCTCCAGGGAAGGGCAGCTGCACATTTTCATTGCCACATGGCCAGCAGGATCCTGGGTAGGCTGCCCATCCAGCTTCCCTATGGGACCAGCCTGACATCTTGGGTTATCAGGGGAGCTGGGAGACAAGCCCACTTTACTGTAATGAAGAAAAACATATTGTGATGACAGTCTTGGAGCTTTCCAAGTACATCATGCTATTTCTTGTATCGGTCAGTGGAGTATGACCTCAGTGTTTTGAAGTTAAAAATTGCTACTCTTTTTCTTTTCTTTTTTTTTCCCTCCCTTGAAGTTTGAATTGAACAGAAAGGATGAGAGAGATAGATTTTATTTTTGTTCTCCTTTTTGTTCTGGGCAAAACATTAACTCGCAACACCCAGAAGGCGATGCAGGCAGTGAGCTACAAGGTGAGCACATGATGTTCTAGCTTTTGAAGAGATGACTTCTGTTTTCTTTAGACATCTGTTAAGTTAATTGTACATCACTGGCCCTTAAACCCTTCTTTGATTAAATATATGTTATAGTACCTGGGTTACACATGAAGCTCTACATGAAATTTTATTCACTCAGAACACAAAAAATGCCTTTTTTCAATATAAATCTTTCTTTATTTCTCCCTCCCTTCCTTCCTCCTTCTTCTTTTTTTATTTTTCTTCGTCTTTTTATTAATTAATTTATTTTTCACATTTGTACAGAGCCCCACACATGGAATGTTCATTATTGTTTTTATCTCACTATATATACTGTATATATACTGTATATATATACAGTTTTGACAGGGACAATGAACATCAATAATACATACAGTGCCCTCCACTATTATTAGCACCCTTGGTAAATATGAGCAAAGGCAGCTGTGAAAATAAATCTACATTGTTTATCCATTCGACCTTTCATTAAAAAAATAATAATAAAATTCTAGTCTTTCATTGAAGTAAAGCAATTAAAAGTGGTGGGAAATCTCATTGTTAAATAAATGTTTTCTCTAGTTCATGTTGGCAACAATTATTGGCACCCAATTATTGCAACATCCTTTTTCCAAGATAACAGCTCTGAGTTTTCTCCTATAATGCCTGAAGAGTTTGGAGAACATCTAATAAGAGATCAGAGACCATTCCTTCATGCAGAATTCCTCCAGATCCTTCTGATTCACAACTCCATGTTGGTGCTTTTTCTCTTCAGTTCATCCCACTCATGTTCTATAGGTTTCAGGTCAGAGGAATAGAACAGCCATGGCAGAAGCTTCAATTTCTGCTCAGTGACCCATTTATGTGTTGATTTTAATATTTGTTTTAGATTATTGTCCTGATGGAAGATCCAACCAAAGCCCATTATAAGATTTCTCATGGAGGCAGTCAGAGTTAGATTTTTTTTTTTATTTTGGTATCTGATTGAATACATTATGCCATGTATCTGAACATGACACCAGGACCTCCAGCAGTAAAACAGGCCCACAACATTAAAGATCCAGCAGTATATTTAACCCTGGTCATGGGGTACTTTTTATTCCTGTTCGTACTTAACCCATCAGGTGGGTCAGCTACTTAAAAGCTCCTTTTTTTATCTGACCATAGAAGCCAGTACCATTTGAAGTTCCAATTGTGTCTGACTACTATATATGATGGAGTTTGTTTTTGGGTGAGCAAGGATAATTTTTCTTGAACAACATGTGCTGATGACTCTTTGATTATTATTATTTATTTATTTTTAGGCTTTCTGACCCCAAGACTCAACTAATCACTGCAATTCTATCTTTTATGGAAGTAAAAATAATGACTTATGTCTTTGAAACAAAAAAGCATGCTGAATAGCACTATCTGAAAAAATAATGCATTGCATAAACAGTACTTGCAGTTTAATGCCTTGTATTTCCAGGGCTTGCATCTTTAGGTCCTGAAATTTAATATAGTTGTTCGTTTAAGCTGTCAATAATTCAATTAAAAATATTTCACACACCTTTTCATAATTAAAAAAAATCAATAATTCATATTCACTTCCAAAATATTAAATCGGTTTAAAAATACGATGTATAATATTCGACAAGCAAATTTTGGTCCATTTTATTTCACTTTCCAAATTCGCTTACACAAATTCAGTGGTCAAAATTCGGCAGATAATTCGCCCTTTCACATCCGGGAGCTGCAGGAATAGCAGTAGAGCACAGAGGCATGATCTCCATCTGCTGTCAGTCGCTCACCAGCAGGTGGTGCAAGCGGCTTCTGATGAAGACCAAAGCAACAGGTGGATTAAGTAATACAGTTACAAAAACTGATCTGCAGAAATTAAGCAAGCGCTAAGTAGAAGTTTTGATTATCGGGGCATGTGGAAAAGCTGATTGTGCGTATGTTTATTTCAAATTCTTGGCTGTTACCAAGTAAGCAGCATTCAAAGGAGATTATAATGGTGTTTTACCCAACGCTGAATTACAGAACTAACATTACATCTAAGGAAGACATATATTGCTTTCGGTTGTTTAGTTTCCGTAACTTTGTGTCATGGCTAGTGCGTCGCTGTGCTGTAATACTGGGGATCCCCTCACGTCACACTCCAGGATTCCCCAATGACGAGTAACGCTTCTCAATCAATTAATACTGTGATTTACGACCTCAGATCTCAGAATACATTTTATTGATGATTATGCAAACTATATAGACAGTTAAGCAGATGTAAAATATGAATGAACGCTCAAGGTTTCACGCGGTTTCTCTCAGAAATCTGTTAAAGAAAAGAAAACACATTACGTGGCTCAGCGTACTAACAGTGACAGCGATTAAAAGACAAAACTCACATCTTACTGATGATGCAAACTATACAGACAGATGAGGATATGAACGCAAGAACAAGAAAAACTGCATGTTAATATATATATATATATATATATATATATATATAAAACATTAACACCTTTTATTGCCTCAAGATATTAAATTATTAAATTCGGCATCTAATTAATACAATATATTACTCTATATTATGTACATTTAAGCAGATGAGCCTCACAAACCACAAAGTTTCACCAAATGTAACCTTTTTTTTTTTTTTTTTTCGTGAAAAGAAAACCAAGCTCAGTAGTTTTATGTTTGATATTTGCCTAAGATCCTTTAGGGACCGTCTGCAAATTTACCTCAAAACGAAACGTAGTACAATAATATATTCAAATTAATCAGTTCATAATAAATTAATAATTTACTCAAACTGATTAAATATATATGGCCAATAACTTATTTCTCTTTATATGGACACTACACAAATATTTTTTTAAGAAAAAAATTACAATACTTAAAAAACTTTTTTTTTTAAATGGGGGTTTTCGTGTTCAAAATGTTGTATGTTACTAGTATGTTGCTAGTGAACAGACTGACTTGCTACAGTTAAAATTCTGCCAATATCTTCCTCACTGTATATACAGTATATAATAACTCATAAGAAATTACTGTAATTCACATAGTTTTTATTTTATTTTATTATTTTATTATGTTCCAAAGGTTGTAGTACATTCCTAGTGACTAGACTGACATACTATAGGTACATTTCTGCTAATACCTCCCTTGCTGTACATAAAGTACATCAATATTTTATAATACAATATTTGGAACATGAAAAATCCCTTTTGGGGTCTTACAGATTTTGTTTTAAATAATTGTGAATGGCACATACACTATAAGGCAGATATTAGCAATTTACATGAACGTAACTAACAACATACTAGTACAACCTGTGAAACATGAAAAAATCCCTTTGGGTAAATGTATTTTTTTTTTTGTTTTAAGAAATGTTTGTACTGTACGTAATGTAAGGGAGATATTGGCTAAATCTAACCTGTAGTAAGTCAGTCTTGTATCTAGCTATGTACTACAACTGTTGGAACATGAAAACCCTTTCCAGGGATCTTTAATATGTAAATAATTGTATACTGTAAATATATGAAGGGAGGTATTGGCAAAATCTCACCTGTAGAAAATCACTATGAGAAATACAAGATTAAGAATTTGACAGTGTGTTATTTAAAATTGTAATTACAGTTTTTCTCGATTGGTTTGGCTCATTTCTTGAAACCGAGATGACATTCTCAAAACCATAAGGTCATTTGGCCAAACAGTCTTACAGTTCTGCTCAACATTATAGCTCACTAGCAAAATCAAATATCTTTCCCCAAACTCTTCTTCCATGCTTCAAAAGCAGATTCCTTTCCCATATAAAAGGTCAGTACAGTCAAAATAGCACAGATCCTTCTCAATTGCCTTGGCACATGTGCATTCATTTAGTGCTTTTGTCAAAATAACCTGGATGGTTTTAGCACAACACCATGGATCCCCTGCAAAAGCTCATATCTCTCCCAAAACAGTTTATCCATGTGTCAAAACTAAATATCCTTCTCATATAAATAGTCAATGCCCCCAAAATGCATTATACCTTTGGCATTGTTTAAGCACTGCAAGTCAAAATGCTTAGACGTTTTGTCACTGAGGCACAGGTCTAGCAACAGAATACCACTATGAATAAAACTAAAAGATTTTACAGTAAAATCAGCCTCCAATAAACCACTCATACTCAAGGAAACTGTAAACATTTTTATTCGTACAAAGAAATGTTAACATTAGAGAACATACTGTGAAAAGAAAACATATACAGGATTCTGTAAATGTGAACAGTTATAAACACAAACAAAAAAAACTCTAGCCTACCATACTGTAAATAAAGTTTCAGAACTATAGTACAGTAATATTTTCAGTGGTCGCCATTGTCACCCTCTCTTTCCTGGCCACCATCCTCATCCTCCTGGCCATCGACGTGCTGCTCTCTGTTAGGCCATAAATTCTCATCCACATCGCAACGGATATTTTCTTTTGCGATGCAGCGAGGGAAGAAACGGCGTGAAGGTCTCAACCATCCCCTACATTGATCCCCTGTGATGTCCTCACATGCAGCATCCATTGCATGCAGCAGGGCCCTCTGGTCTTGAGCCTGATGCTCATACACCCTCCACCGCCAAGCTGAAAAAAACTCCTCAATTGGATTTAGGAAAGGAGAGTAAGGTGGAAGAAACTCCATTAGCACCTGGGGATGGGTGGTGAACCAGGTTCTGATGCGTGGGCCATGGTGGAAGTTCACATTATCCCACACAATGACATAATGTGGTAGCTGAGGTCCTTCTTCACCGCTCTCATTTTCCGGGATCAGATCAGTATAAAGGTGGTCCAAAAAATTGAGGAGCTTTTGTGTATTGTAGGGCCCTAAACTGGGAATGTGTGTGGCCACACCTCTTTCTGATATAGCGGCACACATTGTTATATTTGCTCCTCGCTGGCCTGGGACATCCACAGTGGCTCGGTGGCCAATGATGTTACGGCCACGCCTTCGACCTTTGGCCAGGTTGAAGCCAGCTTCATCATCGAACACTAGGATGTGAGAGGTTTCGTTGCCTTCTAATGCCATTATTCTCTACAATAGAATAAAAATAAATCTAATCAGTCAAGTAGAGACAGATACTGCAGGGAGGATCTAAAGTACTGTAAAAAGAGGGAGTGGAAAACTGAAGACAATTTCTAGGCAAAATGCTGTAGTCACACGAAGCTGGATTCTGAAGGTAAAAAGGATAAAGCAAAACAAAAAAAAGTGGTAACCATGTCTTACTGTAATAGTGTTACAATGATAGACAACCAGTAGTTGACTTACATGCACATACTGGTACCGCAGCTCTTTCACTCTGTCAGAGTTTCTCTCAAATGGTACCCTGTAAATCGGTTTCATGGTCATCTGATGTTTCTTCAATACCCGGTCTATTGGGGAGATGCTGATAGAGTTTATATTTTGGAACATTACATTGTCTAGAAGGATTGCATTACGAATCGGTCTCAGTGTGATGGCATTATTTGCAATGACCATGTTGCATATTTCTCGTTCTTGTTGTTCATTTAGAAGTTTTCTTCTGCCACCCACTTGAGGCTGTCGTCCAATCCTAGACATACAAGTCAAAGGTCAACACTGTAAATTTGTTACAAAATGAGTTACCAATGTAATTGTACTGCTGTTTTATGGTACTAAAAGTGTGATGCACTGCACAGTGACTGGAATACTATTCACAGTATTTTCTCCATTTTTTTTTCTTTGTCATTTTTATAGTATCATATAACATCACATGAAGATATTACAGTGCTCTAGGCCTACACACACACCAACACTGAATAGTCAAATAGAATAGTTCTGTACCTGTTTTCCCTGTGAAAGGTTTGGATGATGGAGGAGACTGTAGACCGAGGCACATTAGGCTGCACTCGGCGACCTGCCTCTGCCATTGTGAGGCGATGGTTTATAACGTGGTCAATAAGGGTGGCCCGGATTTCATCTGGGACATCATGGTGCCTCCGTGCTCCTCGGCCTCTTCCCCCTATTCCTCCACGCATTCTCACTTGAACAAGTTGCTGTTGTACTTGGCGAGGTGCTTCCATGTTCACACTGCAAATGAAACTGGCCCCGGGCCAAGCTCTGTCTATATACTTTTGGCAGCAGTCATAATCATAGACAACACCTGTCAGGTAACTAAACAAACTGTTTGATTGGTCATCTGAGATGTGGGAAACTGCTCCTTCGTTAGTTCTAATTTCACCTGATTGATTGTCAAGTACTGTCATAAATTTATCAAATGTTCCAAGAAATTCTTTCATGGTATTATATCTTTGACTAATTTTGACAGTTGAACAGACAATTGTGCATATGATGACTTACACAATGAAACCATGCTGATATGTTTTGGAGAGAGTAACCATTTCACTGAAAAATCAACTAGATCAGTTTAGATCAGCAAGATCTATTTATTTGGAAAATGTGCTAAATGTGGGCTCATTGTGCTAACTGTAGCTACTTGTACATAATCATTTGAAAAAAAGCACAGAGTCACTTGAGACATGTACTAAAGCATTTGCAATTTGATAAAACCAATGAAAAATGACATTCTGTTGTGAACAATTGCAAGGTGGTTTGGAGATTTGTCCATGTTATTTTGAGAATGTCATCTCGGTTTCAAGAAATGAGCCAAACCAATCGAGAAAAACTGTAAAACACATTGGACCTTTTAACCCAGTCAGTGGAATTGTCAGACGGTCCCTTGGGTGCGGTAGCACGTCAATAATTTCTTCAGTTTACATTTTCAGAATTAATAAACCTAGATTGTTTTTAACTCATTTTTTTATGTTAATATAAATTGGTTGCATATTGTTAAAACTAATCATGGTATTGATATCTTTGTGGGACTGTCGACTTTATAGATCAGTGGTAATGGAAATCAATTATAAAGAAAATGCAGCGTTACTCGTCATTGGGGAATCCTGGAGTGTGACGTGAGGGGATCCCCAGCACAGCACAGCGACGCACAAGCCATGACACAAAGTTACGGAAACTAAACAACCGAAAGCAATATATGTCCTCCTTAGATGTAATGTTAGTTCTGTAATTCAGCGTTGGGTAAAACACCATTATAATCTCCTTTGAATGCTGCTTACTTGGTAACAGCAAAGATTTTGAAATAAGCATATGCACAATCAGCTTTTCCACACGCCCCGATAATCAAAACTTCTATTTAGCGCTTGCTTAATTTCTGCAGATCAGTTTTTGTAACTGTATTACTTAATCCACCTGTTGCTTTGGTCTTCATCAGAAGCCGCTTGCACCACCTGCTGGTGAGCGACTGACAGCAGATGGAGATCATGCCTCTGTGTTCTACTGCTGTTCCTGCAGCTCCCGGATGTTAAAGGGCGAATTATCTGTCGAATTTTAACCACTGAATTTGAGGAAGCGAATTTGGAAAGTGAAATAAAATGGACCGAAATTTGCATGTCGAATATTATACATCGTATTTTTTTACCGATTTAATATTTTGGAAGTGAATCTTGGAATGTGAATATGAATTATTGATTTTTTAATTATGAAAAGGTGTGTGAAATATTTTGAATTGAAATATTCACAGCTTAAATAAATGGTAAATGGTAAATGGACTGCATTTATATAGCGCTTTCAACAGACCACATGGCCATCCAAAGCGCTTTACAATTTGCCTCACATTCACCCATTCATACACCGACTGCGGTGTCAGCCATTCAAGGCGCCATCCAGCTCGTCGGGAGCAGCTGGGGTTAGGTGTCTTGCTCAAGGACACCTCGACACTTGGTCAGATGGAGCCGGGGATCGAACCACCAACCTTCCGGTTTGTAGACAACCTACCTGAGCCACTGCCGCCCCTAATGAAATGAACAACTATATAAAATTTCAGGACCTAACAATGCAAGCCCTTGAAATTCAAGGCATTAAAATGCAAGTACTGTTTATGCAATGCATTATTTTTCAGTTAGTGCTATTCAGCATGCTTTTTTGTTTCAAAGACATAAGTCATTATTTTACTCCCATAATCTTTAGGCACTCAAACTCTCCTCCTCAGTGTGCATTAGGACGATATAGACACATGTCCTCTTCTGGGCAGATTTTTAACATCTTTAGTTGATTGGAACCCCTTAATTATTGCCCTGATGGTGGAAACGGGGATTTTCAATGTTTACAACTACTTTCTATTTTGTGAAGCTCAACAATCTTGTTATGCACATCAGAACTATATTCTTTGTTTTTACTTCTTGTGATGGATGATTAAGGGGTATTTGGCTTTCGTGGTCCTCATATTTATAATCCTGTGGAACAGGAAGCCATGGCTGGACAATATTACGCTTCTAGTCACCCTGGGGTGCTAAAACATGTGAATATCAATGGTAATATACTTCAGAGATATTTTACTCAAAATAATTTCTAGGGGTGCCAATAATTGTGGCCAACATGCATTGGAGAAAAACATTATTTCATCATGAGATTTTCTCCCCACTTCCAATTGTTTTACTTTAATAATACATAATAATTTAGTGTTATTTAATTTTTTTTTTTTAATGAAAGATCAAAAGGATAAACAATGCAGATTTATTTTCTCAGCCACATTTGCTCATATTTACCAAGGGTGCCAATAATAGTGGAGAGCATTGTAAATGTCCAATGTGCCAGAATTAGCCAGAAGACTATTTTGCATCTGCAGTCCCTGGACTGAATGTAAAATTGTCACCCTAAAAAAACAAAAAATTAAAATAAATAAAAAAATATCTATCTATCTATCTATCTATCTATCTATCTATCTATCTATCTATCTACATAATACACATTGGCCCGGTTTCACAGACAGGGCTTAGACTAAGCCAGGATTAGACCATAGATCAATTAGGACATTTAAGTAATTTTTATAAACATGCTTAGAAAAAAAACATTACAGATGTACATCTTAAAACTAAAAAGGCACTGATATATTTTTAAGATCAGTCAGTGCAAGTTTATTTCAGTGGAAACAGCTCAGACTTACATTTTAGTCTAGGACTAGTCTTAAGCCCTGTCTGTGAAACCAGGGGATTGTGTTATATGCTCCAAAAAACATATAACATTTATAATATATATTTAATACATATAGTTCTATCCCAATAATAATAATAATAATAATAATAATAATAATAATAATAATAATAAAATAAAAATCTACATCTGTTTAAAAATGATGCTACACATAAAACCTACAAATCAAAACCAGCTCACTCGTACATAGACAAAATGACTGTCAGGCAAAATGACAAGCAATTTATCAATAATATGGATATACAGGCAAAAATAATATATAAGCATACAGACAAGTAACAGTAGCTTAGATTTAATCATTCAATCAGTACTAACAGCCTCATACACATAGCATAAAATTCTCAAACTGGTAGAGCAGAAACAACAAGTAAAATTAATGTTGACAGTTTTGAATCTCTATTAACCACTTATTTAAGTGAAACATAAAAGAGCCATAAGAATTTAGATTTAACATTAAGTTGGGATATAGTTCCACTCACGAGAAGCTTAATGTTACTTGTGCATTAATGATGATTATAAATGTCATACAAAATTTACACAAATAAATATTGTACAATATGCAGTAGGGCTGTGCAAAAAATCTAATGCGATTTTCATGCGCATCTTATCAGTAAAGATGCTCCTGTGATTAGAATTATATCTCCAGCACGTGCGTTCAGATCAGGGTTGCCAGGTTTTCACAACAAATCCTGCCCAGTTGCTTCTTAAAACTAGTCCAAAACTAGCCCAATCGCCTTTCCAGGAGGTTCCTTGATACAAATTGCTTCCCGGGGTTAAAATATAAATTTTTTGGAAGGGTTGCCTTGGTACAATTCGCATTTTAGGGGCTAAATATCACGTTATTTGTATTGGGGTTGCTTCAAACCGCGGACATGAAAAACAATCGCAGACTTGGCAACACTGGTACAGGTGGAGCGGCAGTTACTACACAGAGCCGTAGTCTACCGACAAGTAACACAAAATCGTTTTCAAAATCCACAAAGAATCGCCTGCGATTTTAACATCGATTTTGTGTAGATTGTCAGTGAATTACGGCTCGGTGTAGTAAATGGCAACCAGTGTTGCCAAGTCTGTGGTTGTTTTTCATGTACTTTTTGAAGCGACCCCAATACAAATAACGTGATATTTAGCACCTAAAATGCGAATTTTACCAAGGCAACCCTGCTAAAACACTTATATTGTAACCCCGGGAAGCAATTTTTATCGGGGAACCTCCTGCAAGCGCGATTGGACTAGTTTTGGACTAGTTTTGAGAAGCAACTGGGCAGGATTTGTTGTGAAAACCTGGCAACCCTGATCCGAACGCACGTGCTGGAGATATACTTCTAATTACAGGAGCGTCTTTACTGACGAGATGTGCATAATAATCGCATTCGATTTTTTGCACAGCCCTAATATGCAGTTATTTTATGCTCTTATTAAACTGCAACATTCAGTTTTTATACTGTATTTAACAGGATCCATCTGCTCCATCTTTCTGTCCACTGAGTATCCATGGCTTAAAAACAGTTGACCCCAAAACAAAAGAGCATACCTCAGAGTATAACAGCATTGGACTTGGGTTGCTTAGAATTAATAGGTGGTCTTGCAAAAATAGCTTGGCTGTGACTTTCCATCTAAGATGCATAGAAATGTGTATGGATTTTATGAGCACTCCTCTAAGGGCAGTTATATGGCCCCTCTCATACTGAAATAAATGGAGAGTAAATGTGCCTATTCCCCCAGAGAACTGACACCTGCAGAAAGGAGGTGTGAGAGGTAATGTAGCATAGCATCTTGTTATTGAGCTGAGGGACTGGCATTCTGCATTATGCAATATTTACCTCAATGGCCGCCTCTGAGCACAGAATGAAATGCTAACTAAATGCTAGACTGTGCCGGGGACATTTATGAGATCATCAGGTGACATTTAACTTGATTAACATCTTTTGAACTCTGTGTTTTATGAGTATATGTACACTGCCGTCCAAAGGCAAAGTGCAGTAAATACACATATGGTCAAAATTGAGTTAAGTCCTAAAATGAGCTTTGTGACATCTGTCTTGTGACAAAGTCTCCTGGTTGAATTTTGTCCCATTGCAGAGAAACAAGGGTGTCAAAATTGCAGTAACTACAAAATCCAAACTAATACTAAGGCAAACCACAGTGAAGTTACTGCAATCTGGCATTGTTTTCCCGTTAGACACCATAGATACCGAGCAGTCTGCCTTAGTATCCCACGGCCAAATTATGGTTTAACTTGTGTTTAAACGCAAATATCCAAAGACGGGTAAGGAAGATTGCAAAATATTAACTCCTAGCAAGGCAAATTACAGCTTTAGAATCAGTTAACATTACCTAGCCAGCCGCTAGCAAATTAAACAGCCTACCTCATTGCTTCATATCCACTCTGAAAACGTAATAATGATCTGACTTATAATCGCATTGATGTTTGCTGATTTGGACATCTCTCAGCATTCCAGGCAGCTAATCCAATTGTGATAACAGGGGTTATTCCTTCAAAAGTTAGCTGGCTCCAGTTATATAATTAATCAAAGCATTATGTATGAAAGTTATACAGATCACAGTCTGTCACCTTTTCGCAGTCATATGCCATATGACTACCAGACCATGCAAATAACAAATTCTTAACTGGTAAGTAATTTTGTTTGCACAAATCACGGTTTCATTTGTTAACACATTCGAGGAAGGATTGCAGAATGCAGACATAGACGTGGTACAGTACAAATATTTTGAGGCATCCCTTATTCTGTCCCTTATTTTCCTATAAAGAATCACAATTATCCCTTATTTTCCTTTATGGCATCCCTAGTTATATTGTTAGAAAAAGTTTAAGGCACCATTTAGGGGTAAATAAGTTACATTGGGTGCGCATTTTAGCTTTTGTACCTTAAATTATTGTCCCATTTACAGCTTTGTACCCTTTTTCTTTCTGTGTGATGGGCAATGTTTTTAGTAGAGTTTTATGCAATTATGTGAGGCAAATTTGTCATCTGGAAATGTTCAGAAGTTCAGAGCATAAACTGCTGTATTTTTTTTTTTTTTTTATGATTTCTGTATTGTCTCACAACATTAAGACGAGAGCCAAGTCAAAGCAGCTTATTAAAGTGACATCGTTTTTTAAATGATGCTTTCTCATTTCATTCTCTCAGTTGTTATATACAGTTACAGCCCATAGTGCCCTCAACTAACATCGGCACCCTTGATAAATAAGAACAAAGATGGCTGTGAAAATAAATCTGTTTTGTTTATCTTTTTGATCTTCATTCAAAAAGGTCACAAAATTCTAACTTTTCATGGAAGTACACAAGCTGAAAGTGAGGGAAAACTCAAATTATGAAATAATAGCAACATTAGTGGAGGGCACTGTATATAGACCTCAAATGGTTATTTCTGTTTATATGCATGTAATGCTTATACAATGTTTATTGCATGCAATTATCCCTACCAATTTTAAAAACCGAGTCTGTGCCTTAAAAAATTGTGACAAATTTCCCACAGTGAACAGGATTCTAAAAGCAGGAAGTGGTGTGTTCCTTACTAGGGCTTAACCCTCTATGGTATTATGGCATTATGTTCTAACCATGAAATATTTTTTAAAATAAGTT
Source organism: Carassius carassius (assembly GCF_963082965.1). Taxonomy (NCBI): domain Eukaryota; kingdom Metazoa; phylum Chordata; class Actinopteri; order Cypriniformes; family Cyprinidae; genus Carassius; species Carassius carassius. The sequence continues at coordinate 24,796,017 of NC_081765.1, forward strand.
TTTATTACATGAAATAGTTCAATTATACAAATCCCAAAAAATTTTGTGAAATTTTTCTTTGGGCCCCCCCAAAGATTTAGGAAAACGTTGCCATATGGCAACAGTGTACCACAATGGAAAATGGGCAAAAAAGTTTTTCTATTAAATTATGATTATCTTTTCTATTTAAATTGACATTTCTTTTAGATATTGATAGATTGTTATACTTGGAACTCGTGCAAACCAAAAGTAGGTAGGTTCCTATCATTTAACCTTCGAAATGGTACTTAAAAGTATTATTATAATGCTTGCAAACGGACAAAAAAAAATAGCTTTTGTATGGATATCAAATTCATCAACTTTTTATTGTTTTACATCCACAAAGTGTCACGGTGCAGGGTGCCATCTCAGCTTCCCCTGCGGTCTGTGTTGTCCCTCCGGTTCGGTAGCTCGTGGTCTGGGCAATCACCGCTGATCGTGGAGGGGTTGTGCAGATCACGAGCTGATTCTTTCCCACCTGTCGCTCGTTCCCCCACTCCCTTATATGTCTCTGCTTTTCTGTCTGTCGTCGTGAGTAGATTGTTTTGTCTTTGCCCATGTTTTGGATGGTTCTAAGTCTCAGTCTCACCTTCTATTTTACCATCAAAGGATCCGTAGTTCGGAGATCCAGGAGCGCGAGTGGTCCGCAGTGTGCCGGCCAGCTCTGAGATCTCTGTGTGCACCAGAGCATTTTATTATTGTTTATGTTATTTTGTGTTTTGTGGCGAGAATAAAGATTCTCCTTTTCTCTACTCTGCATCTGAGTCCTCTGTCTAGTATGCACCCTGACACAAAGTTTCCAACAACAAAAACTAATATTTTTGAAAGTATTTTATACAAGTTAAGTACATGTAGGGTAGCTTGGAACATGCACTAATACCATGTAGAACATGAAAACATAATATACAGGTTTTACAATAGGCGGCTCCCTTAAGTAAAGTGAAAAGTGAAAGTTGTGACATTTGCCAAGTTTGGTAACCCATACTTGGAATTGGTGCTCTGCATTTAACCCATCCAAGTGCACACACACAGCAATGAGAAGTGAACACACATCCAGAGCAGTGGGCAGCTATATATCCAGCGCCCGGGGAGCAAATGGGGGTTCAGTGCCTTCAAGGGCACTTCAGCCATTGGTATTGAGGGTGGAAGAGAGTGCTGTTCATTCACTCCCTCCCACCTACAACTCCTGCCAGCACCGAGACTCAAACTGGTGACCTTTGGGTAACTAGTACAAAACTCTGACCATTAGGCCACAGCTGCCCCTCAGTGTGGGTTTTCCCAGTCCATCCATGTGCACCCATCTCAATCCAACTCATGTCAAATTTCATGACATCCCATGAAAATGCAAGAAGCTGTTCCTTTCAGCTGTGATGCAAAGGTGCAAGTCACATTTGCTGCACTTCATGTGGACGATCCCCCTGCAGCCAGGGGATTTGCTCTTCCCTTTCTTCTCCATGACAGGCCAACTCTGCACTCTTCCTATTCCCCTTTCCATAAAATATAGCTGTATTCATTTTCTGAAAAGAAGACATTATTTTGTTATTTATACATAAATACAACTATACTACAATAAACACTTCAAATCATTAAATAAATGTGATCATTTTATTGATGCTACTATCTATAAAAAATCCCAATGGGAAAATTCATTACTGCAATTCCACTGTGGTACGGTGTTGCCATATGGCAACGCACCTATTTGTCCATAGTGATACAGAGTTGCCATATGGCAACCTTGATATTTTATTAATTTACAGTAAAACTATGTTAGACAAAATTTATTTATGAATTAAAATATCAAATTTACTTACCAAAGATGTTGCAAAAAAATCCACCTTGAGAAAAGATGTTTAGAAATTAGGTTAATAGAGCAATTTCTGGAGCACTTCAACAGGTGTCTTCTGTGTGAGGTTGACCATGGGAAAATGAGTTTTGGGAGGACATTCAGTTGTCATGTGACTTAAAAACAGCAGATAATTGGCTACCTTAAGGGCTACCCTTTTAATTCCCATAATGTGATATATCGTAGTTTTTTTTTTCAGAACAAGGAAATGAGTATAAATTAATTGTTGCCATATGGCAACTCCGTACCATAGAGGGTTAAGTATTTAATCAGATTAAATGTGATTTAAGAGTAAAATGTTTTCTTTACCTCATTGTGGCCATCACAATTTTTTAAATAAGTGAGTTTAAGTGTGTATAGAATATATATCATAACTCCAGACAGGGGTGATTATGTGTGTATGTGTACAATGTATGTGTTTGTGTGTGTGACCCTGAACTGGTCTTAAGTCGCTGGGGTGTATTTGTAGCAAAAGCCAAAAATACATTGTATGGGTAAAAATTATAGATTTTTATTTTATGCAAAAAATAATTAGGATATTAAGAAAATATTGAGAATTTTTACATTTCCTACTGTAAATTATTTTACAGATGCAATCATTTTTGATGCAATGTTAGCATACAGTGTCACTAACAGGATGAGACCATCCAATAAAAAAAAGGCAAAGATAAGCAGAATATTGTTTATTTGAATTCTGGTGCTCTCTCGTGAAGCAATGTGATGCACGCACCTGTCATCTGATGGGGGCGTAACTTAGCGATCAGCTTTTTGCACAAATAATTCTTTATTTTTTTCTTCTTCAACATTTTTCATATATGTTTGTGTGTGTGTTTTTTGGAGAATGTGGCAGTATCTGCATGATTACCATCTATATGACTGATAATCAGCGTGTGATAGACAGCTATCAGTGTGAATGCGGTCTATGTGAATGTGATGAGTGTGATCATTGAATATATGGCACATCTGTATGATTACCATCTGTATTAAGGCCATCAGCATGTGATTACCGACTGTTTGAGTGTCTATCAGTGTAAATGCTGTATTTCTAGCAATCTCAGGATGTACTAATTGGCATAGGCCTATAGTTAATTCTTATATTTTTTTTATTTATTTCTTATTATTACTCAAATTATTATTATTGTATTTTTCTAGTGCTCAAATAAATCAATTATTCCAATGTTGAAGATTCGGCCAATTATTTTATATTTGATAACTATGCAGTGGTATGTTTAAGGACTAAAATAGTTAGTGAAACCCTTAAATTGCTTGGTAATTATTTACATTTGTCTATCTAGACATAGTATTAGAAAAATGGTTGCAGGAATCTCATTTTTCATGGTATCTTCTTCAGATCTGAAATAGAAACTCATGAGACATTTGACTTTCAACCCATTCATTTTCTGGATTACTCTAGGACTGATTTCATGTATTTTTATATGAAAAAAACAGTGTGTTAAAAAAATTTTCCAGGGCACTTCAGTGTCTATAACTTTTTATCTTTTTGAGCATTATCAACGGGTTCTTCTTTCCAAAGACACCAAAATTGTGTGTGTAGCACACTGAAGTCAGGAACTATTAAAATGTTAAGTTAGGTAGGTAATTTTCAGTTCTGAGTCCCATAATGGGGGTGCTGGTTAACAGGTTAAAAGGTTTGTTCACCCAAAAATGAAAATTAGCTTGTGTTTTACTCACCCTTGAGGCATTATGTGTATATGACTTTCTTATTTCAGAGGAATTGATTCGGAGTTAAATAAAAAATTGTCCTGGCTATTCCAAGCTCTATCATTGCAAGGGGTGGGTGTTTTAGTTAAACACAGTCCACAAGTCGTCAAATAAAGCATGCACATCCATAATCATTCATACCTCACATGGATCCATTGGATACATACAGGCCTCCAGTAGTTAATCCATGCATTTTTGTAGGAAAAATATCCAGATTTTAAACATAATAAACACTTTTCTCTCACTTCCTTTATCTGTCATACACGGAAGCCGGTCCGGCGGAATTTGATGACTTGTGGACTGTTCAACTGCATCACCCGCTGACTGCAATAATAGAGCTTGGAATAGCCAGGACGACATTTTACTTTACTTTACTTTATACTTTATTGTCAGACTGTGTCTGAAATTTTTCTTGCATAACAGTATTTGTGTTTACAACAACATTTAACATACATTCTACATTGACATTCACTCCAGCAGTACAATTATACATTCCATACAACATTTATACATCTGCAACACCGTCCCAATACTCTTGATCTCTGATTAGGTGTTTTTGTTCAGTGCTAGGATTGCCTGGTGCACAAAATAATTTTTCAGCTTCACTTTTTTAAATTTGGGAACTCTATACCGCCGTTGTGATGGTAATAGTTCAAAGTCTTTATGCAGTATATGCATAGGATTAGAGGCTATATTGTTAGCCAGCCTAAGCATGTTCTTATAATAGGATGAATCATAAAGCTTCTCAAGCGGCTGACTTACTATCTTTGAACAGATTTTTAATTGATTAAAAACTTTGTTTTTTAGCGCAACAGATAAACTTTTATACCAAATAGCGTTGCAGTATTGCAGTAAGCTCATTATCACAGACCTATAGGACAACAAAAGAATCTGCCTTCTTACTCCAAATGACTTAAGACGGCAAAGAAAATGGATTCTCTGCTTTGTTTTTTTTACATAGAGTATCAATGTGATCTTTCCATGACAACATGTCGTCTATAATTACTCCCAAATATTTATAGGTCTTAACAAATCTAAATATTCAGCCCTTAACCGCATGACTGATATTGCTTGCTGTGTCCTGTGTAGCTTTTGAACTGGGATTGATTGCGTTACTCATCTGAAGCGCATGCGTGCTAGAGTGGCAAAGATAAGTGCAAACGTAATTTAAATCATAATATTGCATTTAGTTTTGAGTAGTATGAGGCTTCAAAGCATTTTAGATTGTTTCTTTTTTTGTGTACGTTCATCGAGGGAGAGGAGGGCATGCACCGGTGTCTAGTCTGTGCAAAAGATCCAACAAATTAGTTGTTTACAGTGTTTCAATGACGATTACAAAGAACTGGTTTCTTCAAATCCAACACTTGAGAGGTCATTGTCCTGCAGAATTTAGCTCCAACCCTGATAAAAACTCAGTTGCCTGTAGCTTTCTAGTACCTCTGAAAACCTTTACAAATTTAGCATATTTTAGTTTTTTGTTCAACTGTAAAGAATTTATTTATTTACATTATAAAGAAGTTTGCACAAGAGTTAACTAAACTATGCAAACATTAAACTTTGAAAAAATTGTCTTGCTTTGATCTACACTGGAAGTGCTCCATTAACTCTGCTAAAAATAAACTATTAACTCTGCTATAAAATTAAATTATATTATAAAAACTAAAACTGCAACTAAAATATATAAAAACTAAATAAAAATATGTTCAAAAAATAAAAACTAAACTAAAACTAACAAAACCATTAATGAAACTAACAAAAATTAAACTGAAATGATAGGAAATTTGAAAACGATATTAAAACGATATTTAAACGATATTAAAATACATTTTATAGATAGATTTGAAGATAAACACACACTTTGTCCTCTGTTTCTCGTTCTGCGCCGCTGCGGTCTGTGGATTAAAAAATAATGCGCTGAAAGACAGGGAGGAGCCAAAAGAAGTCTGCTTCTGATTTCATATGAAATTTAAAGAGGACTGAGGCGAACACAAATTTGTGTACAGTTTATGGAACTATAGGGCCTAGCCCCCCTAAGAATGGCCTAGTGACGCCTATGACTCCAGACATCCAGGGGGTTTGGTATGTAAGTAGGGAGCTTTGGAGATGATCCTTTTAATTTAGTGGGAGCCTGTGTGCTGTGAGAGCCAAGCTGATTCACTTCCTGTGGATAATGCCATCTGCTTGGGAGCAGCAAACAAACAGACAGACCAAACAAAGGCAAAGCTTTCTTCACTGTCAGTGCGTGAAGCATGCAGACATGTATCAATGCTTTTTTAATAATTGTATTTTGTCATACCATATTTTGGAATTCACAATGTTTCTTGGCAGATATCGTGCCTCCATAGTTAGAGATTCTTTTTCTATTCTTGACAGATCTTGTGAGTTCCACTTCTGTCTTCTTTCTTTCACTCCTCCGCTTTTTTTTTTGTTTTTTTTTTAGGGACAAAATCACTAGCTTCTCACCAGCAGCCCTGTGAAAAGAGCATATTTCAACACCTTGACAGCTATGCTGTCACGATACCTCTGAATGACATCAAACTACTAAAGCCTACATTAGTCCCCTGCTGTTGTTGAAGAGAACTCTGTTGGTATACGTTAAGCGTAGAGGCAAGAGAGCAAACAGATGGTTTTCATTCAGTAGAGAAATTGTCTACTGAACAATTGAATACAGTATATAATGCAAAAGTCGGTAAATACTGTACATAATGCATGTATGAAAACCTTAGTAATATAATCACATTGTAAATTGTCATTTGTTTTAAAGAACATTTCTTGTTGATAAAAATCTGCATATGTCATCATGTACTGTACTCACTGCCTAACCTACAGTATATATACACACATACACACACACACACACACACATATATATATCATTATTCATTATATTTCATTATAGCATTTCATTATTCATTCAGTGGTTTGGGTGACCAACATCCCTTGAAGGCAAGACGACATAACAGCATGCTGGAAAGCACAGACAGTAGCCTATTTTCTCTAAAGGACAGGATGTGAATCTTTACAATTATTAATTTTACAGAATTGTTTCTTCAATGTGGATGCTGTCTACTGTGTCTTTGGATCTCTTTACCCTGTGTGGAGCTTGAGACTGCATTATCCTGTGATTTTTATCAAGTTGGGACCAAGCCAAGGGTTATTCTGTGTTCATGAGTACAATACATTTATTCCCAGATTAATGGACTGGCAGATTCAAAAAAAAAAAAAAAAACAATGCATTAAAATACTTCCTTTGCAAATAATTGTTTGTATGAATGTGTTGGTTTTTTATTTTATTTTATTTTTTTGGCTCTGTTTCTCCAAAGAAGCTATGCATTATTTATTTGAATGGCATTTATACTAAGGTGTTTTCCCTGGAATGGAGCCTGTACTGAGATCTACATAACAACAGACATCAAAAGATTGTGGAATATAAACTGAATGCTTTACTGTAAATGCTTTACTATGAACAAGCACAAAGCCATCTGAATGCATCGGGTGTTTGAAAGGGACTGCATAGTAGTGTTTAAAAATGCATGGAAGTGTGAATGTGCAGATTCTCCTGTAGGGGCTTGGGGGTGATGTATGGACATTTTATTGAGCAGTGAGTGGTTTTGAATGTGATGTATTAACAGGCGGTGCATTGGAAGGCATAGCCCGGCGGAGGAAGTGATGGCTCCATTTCATAGGATGTTGATTACATTACTTCGTGATGATGAATTAGTTTAATTAAATCCAACCAATGATTTACAGAGGATACATGCCAATATGCAGTGAGAAACAATGGGATCTGTGCATGTTTCCCTGTGGACTTTCTTATTGAACTTTCTATTTAGGGAGGGCAGAGAAGCTGAAGATTGCAGGTTTGATCCCCCACATGGAGCCGCTATCTTGTCTGTGGTGCCATTCTATGGCATTCACTGTACAATTCTGTTACTGGTACTTTAAATCATTTATTTGATGAGTACACATTATATATAGTTGTTGATTACTCAATTTTAATCTGTTCCAATTTTATGAAGCTATTATTTATTTCTTAAATCCCAAGAATCAATTAGTATTTCCAGTTTTCAGTTAATGAACGGAAAATTATAGTGCATCTCCAATCCAATAAAGTGCAATGTTACTTTTGAAGTGAAACAAAGTCTAATATTTCAAATTCAAATTTTATTAGAATATTCAAACAATAAATACCATTTTGTCGAGTGTCAAAAGACAGACTGCTGTAGCGGCTTAAGAGAAGCAGGAAGTGCATGTGAACTGATCACCTCCTTCACTTTAATACAAGTTATAGCACAAAATAAACATGAATGAACATCTGAAGGTATGTTAAAAGAAATAGTACAACTTACTGAAATCTGTATCCTGTCTTATGTAATCACTCAGTGTTTCATCTGCGGAAAGACGTCATTATAACAGCTTGTAAAAAAATATGTCACGTAAAGTTATATTTACCTCATAAATAAACATATTTGGTGACCATAAACTCGTTAGACAGCTAGAAAAAAAATACTTTATAACACATTTTTACAGCATTAATTAAGAGATTTTACTTTACTTTTGAGAAAATTTGCCATGTACTGTGTCTGGTATATACTGTATCAAAATATCAAATTGAATTGGAATCGAATTGAATTGCAAGCTTGTGTATCAAAATTGTATCGAATCAGTAAATTTGTGTAAATACCCAGCCCAAATATAATTTATACAAAAATTATATATATTATATATATATATATATAATTTTTTGAATGCTTAACTTGGGCAAAGCCACAGAACAATCACCCTCCATGGGCCTTAATTAGGCTGTAAGCTGTACCATTAAAAATCAAACACATCCTCATCTGAAATTACTGGCTAGTCTTTAAAATTCAATAAATCCAAGTTTTTTTCATTAGAGCTCCATATAGTATATAAACATGGGAGGGAGGCATGTTGAGATAACAGAAGTGGACAGTTTGACCAGGAGCTAATCTCTTTGACATTTGAAGATAAACCCAGGTTGACATTGGAACGAATGCCACTGTCTCTCTGAACCAACTTTAAGAACACAAAGTACAACTCTGTATCCCATGTAAATGGCAGATATAGCTTCTGAGAGTAAAGTTAGGAGGGAAATTACAATGCTTCTCTCTTAGGATAGTGAAAAATACACAATGCCACACCACCTACACCATCTTGACAGATTGCTGTACTGTTGCCAAGAGCATCCACAAGACACTGATAGCTAAAAGAGCTAATAAACAGCATGAAGGAATTCAAGTGACATTTGTACATAACCACGAGGGTTGTGGCTGCTCTGTCAAAGGTGTTCAATTTTCAGAGTACTTCAATCCTTGTTTATACAGGTGAGTTTAGACTAGGTTTGTGTATCCTGAAGGAAATAACCACTGTTTGCAAAGCAGAAAAATATTATTGAGTTTTAGGTTTTCAGCTTTGATTGTGTGTAAATGAAAGCCATACTAACAACATGTCATGTTTTCTTATTTTAAGAAATGCCTTTGAGAAAGAAAGTCGTACAGGTTTGGAAAAACATGAGGGTGAGTAACTGATGATAGAATTGAGGTTGAGCTACCCTTGTGTATTTTTAGTTCAAAACAACATAGAGTTCATCTGTACGTATTACTACACAGGAAACGGAGAGGGAAATTTGCTCACCAGTCATAGTGCACCTCTTGCGTGAGTACTTCATGAAGTGTGTCTAAAAAATAATCTGTTTGTAATCGGATAGACATCTCAATCAGACTGAAAAACCTTCATGTAAACACGTTAATCGATCCGATTGAGCCTGATCAGAATGAAATTTTGATTGGATTGAAGGGGGTGGTTTATTTCTTTTCTAATAGATTGAGAGTGCATGTGAACACTCAATCGGATTGAACCCCAAAACCGAAGGGACTGCGCATGTGCATATGATATGCGGAACAGACAGCTCTTCCTTTTGAATAAAGGATAAATAAATATTAATTATGCTGTAAAAAACAAATAGAGAAGCCATTTAGGAGAGTGGTTATTATGTGCAAACAGTGAGAAACTCTATATTTGTGCAGTGTGCACGTCAAAAAAATCAATTCTGATGTGAAGCTTGTGACATTTTAATGCACACCAACCCGATCACTTTCTTTAGTGTTCATGTGAACACTACATTCAGATTCATCAATTGCAATGAATTCAGTCCGACTTAACCAAAAATTGTGCATGTAAACGTAGCCAGTGAAGAAATTGTTGAGGGTCAGTGTGGAATAAAGGCAGCTGAATATAAAGTACATTACATATGCAATAAATTCAGCATGATATATATCTTCCTTGAAATCAAAGTGTTGCCACAAAAAAAATATTAGCCTTATTTGCACATATACTGTAAGAACAATGCATAGGTGATTGTGCTCTTTTGCTGTATGATGATTAAATAACCATATTGAGGCCTCATTTTCTGAGAACCCCATATGAAGGCCCATGATCTCTTTCTTCTATAAAATAGACTGCACGTAAACCATGGACTGAGCCATGTCTTTAAGGAATAACCATTGTAGAGTTGTCTTTTGGCTTGTGTTTTTATTGGACCTGAGGCTTTTTTTTGGCTCTGAGAGTTACTGGTGAAAGTAGAGCTCAGAAGGCATGCCCAGGGACCTCATGTACTGCAAACAGTTTGCTTTCCTGTCCAAGGTTAGTTTACATAGAACATAGAACATAGAACATTACATAGAACATTTCAAATGTGACTGGGTATCCCTCTTAATCTACGCATCATTGTTGTGACCTTAGAAATGGACTGCCCATTCACCGTCCAGACATTCTGAATAGTTTATTTTATACATATATTATGTATACAGTATACTTTTTATGTAAATCACATATTGCCTAATTATTTTATTTGATTAATTGGTAATGTTAATGTGAAATAATATAATTATTATTACAATTATTTTCAGGTAATCTAATCATATTAGTTTTTACTGTGATTTCAAAATTGATGGTGAGAATGAAATTTCACAGGTTTTGGTATTGGCTACTGAAATGTTGGCATTGTGTCAATCCTTGCGCTTGCCATGAAATTCTTTTAATCATTTTCCTCAAAGAATTCATTATTTTAGATTCCTTGATTAAAGAGACAGAATGGATGATTTCATATGAAAGCCTTTCGTTACACATTAAGTAGATGGATTAGCAACTCCCAGCTGATTTTTTCACATTGAGAAAAGAGGGTAAATATCACCATGGCTTTTTAATTAAAAGCAAAATGTGAGGGACAGGGAAAGGGTTTATTTTGGCAGTGGACTATTTTTAAAGTGACACTACAGCCATTTCAGCAAATTAATGAAAAGGCCAAAATGCTGTTCAGTTGTGGAGGCCCTACTTTGTATGGAGCAGGAGTGTAGTCTCCATCTGTATGCTTATTGTTGAGTCCAAATCATTTGATTTCCTGAGACTCTTGTCTCTTGTCCGAGACTGTTTTTTGGGGGGAACTAATTGAGGTTCGTATTTACATTTCATCCTGGATGCCTTTTACCACCAGACTCAGACAGCTGGCATAACAGAAGACCTTGAACTGTAATGAATTCTAGTGAGATAATGTGTGCATTTGTAAGAAAATGTAAATGATATATATATATATATATATATATATATATAGGAAAAAGTATTAGTTCAATTACATCAACTTTAGGATAGCTTTAGGATAGATTTATAGGTTGAATAAAACTTAGATGCATTATTCATTATGCACTGTCATGTGGAGTTGGTCATTTTGTTTTATTTGTTTCGTAGAGTGAAACCTATGACAAATCTCATGCCAATTAAATAAATAGCTGGAAGAAGGTTCAGATTTATTCTCTCCAAATGCTCCTGTTTGTTGATCTGTTTTAAATTAGATACACAGAACATTGTGCTATATACACTTTTAAAGTAATAGTTTACCCAAAAATGAAAATTTGCTAAAAGTTTACTTACCTTCAGACAATCAAGATGTAGATGAGTTTGACAGAACAAAACAGAACAGATTTGGAGAAATTTATCATTACATACATTTCTCTCCAATAGATCCTCTAGAGTGAGTGGGTGCCGTCATAATAAGATTTGAGTTCATCTTCTGGCTAAAATACGAGTCATCTATGCACAATATAGATCAATATTGAAACAGTCGTCTTGAGTGAATCAGGTGAGAAATAAGCACATATCAAACACTGTTCTAAAACAGTTTTAAAATGTGAAAGGACAACAGGAGATTGATTTTTTCAAAGGAGGAAGAGTTATTATGGATTATGGACTTGATTTTTTGATTGAAGTAATGGTTAGTTAATAGTTAATGAGGTTAGTGAGGTTAGGTAATAGTTAATGATGGATTTTTTTTTTTCATAAAAAACACGTAGCTTTTCTTTTTACAAGACATGTAAGATAAAATGTCAAAGAGACATAAATGTGCACAGCGAATACACTATAGACTATTATCCAAGGTTTTGTTTTTTTTGGACAGTTCTCCTACATGTACTTTAAGTATGATAAGCATGTGTTTTCCGCACCCACTTTCATGAGTTTTCTCATGATAGAGGATGTTTCACCATGAGTGCTATCTGGCTTCTAGATTGGTACAGGGTGAAAATAATTTCCTATCATCCCTCAACTGCAGAGACACCATCTGTGTTATCCAGCACGGTGCATCTGAAACTCCTGAATATTCATCTCTCCCTCTCATCTGATTAGATTAATCCCCAATCAGTTTGTGAGTGGAATGATTCTGTATTTGACAATGTGGTTTTATTAAGATAATCACAGTTTTTCACAGCCCCTCACTCCACTGCGTTAACAGAGCAATGCATGTGACATGGGCCCCTCAATTGTTTTGTTGTTGTATTTACTCATGAATAATGGAAAAGTGCCTCATGAATGATTAGAGAGATGTTGGCAAGTGTATCTACACAGTTTTAATTGAAAATTAGCATGGGTATTAATCAACATATATTGGGCCTCAAAATCCCTCTGTCACTGTACAATTTGTACGTATTTGTTTGTATGTATGGCCAAGGATTGAAACAAATGACATTTTAATTGAAATGCCTGTCCTGTATCTTCTCCTCCAGCTCTCTGAAGAAAAGCCACAAGGTTGTGAGGTTGATTAGCCCGCCTTTTGGACTCATGTTTGAAATATGAGGAAGCAAAGTTAAGGTCACTTACATTTGACTTTACCTAATTTAGAATTTCCTTGGGGCTTGGAAAAAGGGGGTCAAAAAAAAAACAAAAAAACCTTTCGGCACATTTCCATAGCTGAGAAAAAAGGAAACGTTCGTGAGAATAATGAGATACTTTTGTGAAATGTGACAAGCATAAATGCTTTGGCAGATGAATCATGCGCTTGTTATATGTTAAGGGATGACATTCCCCCATTAAATGACCCACTTATTTATAGTTTTTATTTTATCTTATGAAGTCTAAATGAAAACTGATGAATAACCCTGACTCTTTCAGAGTATGTTTTCAGTGGTGTAGGATCAGAGCTCGGAAGAAACTGGGACTCTGAAGATTTGTAAGAGGTCCAGTCACATGAGCTATAACTCTCATGCTAAGTAGCTGTGTTGCAGTTATGGTAATTGATACCAGTGTAGTCAAGGCACAATGTGACATATTCACAGTGTGCGAGATGGAAGTCTAGGTCACCTATGTGCCTCATGAATCTTTAAACAGCTGCTTTGGTGCAGCCATGTCAATAGATATCTCTGAAGCTTTGGCTCCGTCTCTCTCTTTTATTCTCTCATTCTCTTGTTCTTTTTCTCTCACACACTGAGTGATTCAGAATAGCATAGCAGCATAGCCTACATGCGAACGTCTGCTTACTGTACAGAGTAATGCCTCCAAGTAAACACATTTGCATTTGTGGCTGCGTTTACACACTGTTGATATATTTATTTATTTTTGTTAATGGAGGAGAGGGCTACTTACAGCAATGCTATCATTTACTGCATGAAATCTGTTTTATTGAATTCATCGTTTATCTAATTCATTGTTCTGTCTTTGCAGATTTTTGAATAATATTGTTTCTATAGTGTTTTTGTTCATGGCTGCATATTGATTCTAATCAGTGTGTAATATTTGTTTATTTTATTATATAAATGTTATTATTATTATTATTTTTTTTTTTTTTTTTTTTGGTCTTATATATTCATAACTTAGCTTATAGAAAGTATGTTTAAAATGGTTCTGCAAACTTATTGCATTGTGTGTATGTGTTCTGCATTTATTTGACCAAATACAGTAAAAACAGTAACATTAAGAAATATTACCATTTAAAATGGCTGTTTTCTACTTTCATATATTTGACAGTGTAATTTAAGTATGCGATGCAATGCTGAACTTTCAGCAGCCTTTACTTCAATCTTCAGTGTCACATGATCCTTCAGAAATCATTCGAATATACTGATTTGGTGCTCAAGTAACATTTTTATTATTATCATCAATGTTGCGAATGGTGTTGGTATTTTCTTTTTCAGGATTCTTTGATGAATAGAAAGTTCAAGAGAACGACATTTATTCGAAATATAAATCTTTTGTAACTACATATTTGTTGTCACTTTTGATCAATTTAATCTGCCCTTTAGATTAGTAATAATTAGGTATAGTGATAAATAGTCATTTTTACTTTGTTAATATTTCTACTTTGAAACAAATGCCAATTTGCTTAAACGGTTTCTGCAACCTTATTGCATTGCAGAACTTTACTTTTACAATAAGTGATTAATTGGCTTTAAGTTGCTAATTAAATTAGCATTCATTAGGAAAGTGGAAGGATGAATTGTAAATGAGAAACCTGTAATCATTCTATTAGCATTTCTCTTAAAGAACCACTGACATGAAATGGTGCTGAAGGAAAGTTTTTGTTGCAAAAATGAAATCGCTCTGGGGCTGGCAGTGCATTAAGCTAAATTCAATCAGCTGGATTGTTTTCCATTTTCATTAGCATCCCTCAAAGCTTAGCGAATTAAAGGAAGTGACAGTTGTCTGAACCACATAGATTTGCATAAAACTGTCTTAGCAGTTATTGCTGACAATATAGTGAAACTATGTGGATGATATGTTTTTGCAAAATTAACACCAGACAGGTAAACCATTATTCTTTCCTGTTCTTTAGGTAAGGTGGAGGTGATAGTCAGATGTCCTCTTAATCACATACAGTGTATCGGGACAAGAAAGTGCATTCACTTCAACAAGCTCTGTAATGGGGCAAAAGACTGTGAGGATGGTTTCGACGAAGGAGTCCACTGTCGAGGTGAGTACAATCAATTATAATGTCTTTGCAAGATATTAGCTATGCAGATGTTTATTTCGATCTGTCAATATCAATAAGCTCACTGTTAGGACAAAAACAGCATTTATAATGATAGCCTAATGCTGCATATCTTTACACAAATTGGCTTTACATTAATGGAAGGCAAGCAGGTGTATGACGCCGCAGGTGTGATGTTGGACACAATCAACTCTTGTTCACAATCATCCAAGCCACAAAAACAAGCAGGTGGATCCACCTGGACTCTGTGATATGACAATACTGACTCAGCAGTTGGCACTGGGTGGATGCCTGTTAGTAGAGGCGGCACACCTCAGGCTGGCAAAGGAGTGCGACCTTTGGTAAACTGGAAGAGTATGGCACCGAGCTGGGCAGTGCCAGGAGCATCTGATCCTGCCCTTTGATCCAGAGCCTATCTGAAAACAGGCCAGTGACCCATATAAACAACATCAGATTATAATGTCAGGTGGATTGCAGGGGATTTCCTGCAGGGTTGGAGCAACAACACATTTTTCTAGACTTGAGAGACTGGTGGAAGAATAATAATTAATTTTGAAGTGCCTGAGAAATGTGACTCATGTACATGCTGTTCGGTTTGAATAGACATTTGTATCCAAAAGTTATTTATTAACTTATTTATTTATTTATTTATATAAGGAGCCGGTTTTTGCCATGGAATAATGATAATAATTTTAAAAAGTAGATTTTTTTTTACAATTCAGAGTTTTTTTTCTTGCTGCTCTTCATCTCTTGCAGTTCTTCATCTCACATATTTGTGTTTAAATGTCACAATTCTGGGATTATATGTTGAAAAAGTCAGAATTGTGAGATAAAAAGTCACCTTTTTTATCCTGTAGAAACAAGCTTTCATAATTTATTAATAGTACATATTGACAAATTTAAAATTAAAAGATTTACAAAATTTAATAAAAATAAAATACATTACAAGATGTATTTCTCATATTATTTTAACTGAAAAACAAGTTTCCAAAATAAATAAAAAATACCCTAGTCTCAAAAGACCAGTAAATTTTAGTTTTTTTGTTTGTTTTTTAGTATCTGTCTACATTGGTATATAAAAACGATATTGCACTTTGCCACTATATTAGCTCATTCCTTATGAGCCAATCCTCACTTTTCAGGTTTATCTGCCCTAAAGGAAAGGCTAACCTCCAAACATCTTTCTCTGACAGAAGAACCATTCACCTTCCAGTGCAAGGAAAGATATTGGTCTATTTCCGTGGGCAGAAAGATTAAAGTTTTGACTTGATGTATTGCAGATAAAGAAGGAGGTGCTCAGAGCCTGAAGTGATGTATCACAGAAAGTTATCATTGGGTGTTAGGAAGCATTAAGAGACATTATGTTCATTGTTCTCCTCCTCCATTTGTTTGTTTTTAGATACAGCTAATTAAGCAACGAGTGCCTGGGGCAATAAATCCTTTTTTCATTCCACTCTTGCTCAGTTTGCAGACTTTGTAGTTGCAGTTTACTTCACTGCAGTCATAGAGTAAATGTTTTTCAAATGTCTTCGTTCTATTTAGTTTTTCACCTTTGATGTTTTTTCAGCTTGTGCAAGGAAAATTACATTAACTTTTAAACCGCATACAGGTGTTAGTAATGGTACGTAATGCAGATTTACAGGTTACACAGGAGTGGAAAGTCTGGATGTGTTTTTCTTGGTGATTTAATTGTCAGGACATTCAACATGTGTTTCCAACCATACACCTGCAGACGGGAGGAAATGAGGTCACCGCAGAGAAGTTGGAGCATGGCAGTTGGGTCTTCACTGACACTTTCCCTCCCACTCATAATGAATTTACATAATGAATCCCAGGAGGGTATTACACAAAACTGTGCCCATATGGAAGACAAAGACAGCATTCTATTTCACCTTCACACACTTTGGCAATTCTTTATTTTAATTATTATATTTCACTGGACTGGAGATTTTTAGAGATGGTATGAAAAACCTTTTTTTTTTTTTTTACCTTTCTTTTTTCTTTTCAGCACCTGGCTACGTATTTTTCACTGTGCAAAATCTGGCTCCTCTCAGCCAGCACTGATACTTGACAGGTGGAGATGAAAAGAGGGCACATTTGAATTTATGAGCTCTTAGGTGGAATTTTCAGAAGTTCCTCACAAGCTGTGAGCACACAAGTGGCAAGAAAAGTGTCTGTGGTGACAACATTTGGTCATAGTAACTTGTGGTTATGTACATAAGGTCCTTCAAAGGTGCTTTCAAATACTTTTTTGACCATTTATGTAGCAACTCAACATCAAATTATTATTATTATATGGATTATGTATAGATCTTTTTTTTTTCCAGATTTGATTGACGCTCGTGCTGTTCTGAAAATACCCAATTTCGTAAAAAAATAAATAAATAAATAAATAAATAAAAATTGCTTGTAAATATCTCAATATGCTACAGTATATTATCACCAAATCTTGGATTCAATATTTTTTGCCATCTTGTTTTCTTTCTGTTAGCACAGGCTTTTATTTCTTTGTGGAACAGACTGGCCGTAGGCTTTATTGAGTGTGTTTACATGCACTGGTTATGCTTAATAAGCTGCATGTGAACATTTTGAACTGCTTCCCTTTATCGATGTATGGTCATAAATCACTTAAGAATAAACCAATCGACACAGGTGCCCATTATCCCGATTTCTCTGTGTATATAAACACCTTAACCTGCATTCTGCAGTAGAGGAGGAGGAAACTGACTTTTTCTTGACCCTGAGACTCTTCTTTTTTCTTGAGTTTTCTCATCTTGTGCAGCCATAGTACAAGTGGTACAGTTGTAGACACTAGGAATGACAATGATAGTTAGAAAGAAAGCTAATATCAGAACAAATGTAATTAGCATTTTCTTTATGCTGAAATGCAATAACAACTGAACACTTAAGTAATTCCATAGATTGTGCTTTTGTTATGCTAAGTCATTAAAAAGCAGCTCATGATTCCTTTCCTAAAAAGCAATTACATACCAATTGGAGTAATTAAACAAGTAGAAAATAAAATAAGAAGAAAGCTTAGAGAAAGTCTCTTTCAGTACAGAAGAAGTCTCTTCACAGCCCTGAAATGTGATTACAGAAATAATTCTACATATGTGTTGTACATTAAAACCGCCTGCTTACTGTTATACATGTTAACTTATCTATCATTTGATCCATTGAGATGCTCCTCCTCCTGCTTAAAGCAGAAACAAATCTATCTATCTATGCTTAAAGACACACAAAGCAATTAACAGGCATTCAAAGTTTGTTTTAATGATGTCTAATTTAATTTGATAATATTTCAGTACCGTTCAAAAGTTTGGGGTCAGCAAAATTTGTCAGATATTTTTGAAATTAGTCTCTTATGCTCCCTAAAGTGTACATTTATTTAGTCAAGAATACAGTACTATATAATGCAATTTCTATATCACCATATTTTTATATAGTTGTACAAATTTTGGGAAGACATTGTTAATAGATACCGCTGCTTTTGCAAAGTAATGAAAAACCATGTCACATATGTACCTTCCCTCACTTGCTCTGCCTCTCAACAGCATTCAGTTATTTCACTTGATTAACTTTTAATTTCCAACAATTCATATAAACAAACAAACAGTATCCCCCTAGGTTCAGGAAGGCAGCAGTAGCAAACAGTACAAAAATGCAGTGCAAGCCATTTCCTGTTTTCTCTTCAGTTTAAAGAAAAGTGGAGTGCATTCACCTACACAAAAGCTATTAGCATATTTATTGAATTTGTTTTATATAAAGATACGGAATTTCATCCAGAACACATTACCTCGCTAGCTGCTGGTCATTTTCAGATGAAACCTATGATGTTCTGTGATGTGGTTGTTCACTGTTTGTTTGAAGATGGCTCAGTGGGTCATTCACCTTTAATTATCAGGCAACCATAAATGTGAAAGTCAAGTGCCTCATTTGAATAGTTTAATGTCATGTGCAGTTGACTATGCTTCCTTTGGGGGTGGTCCTAAATCATAATGTAGGGTCACATTTGTGCAATAATAAGCAATCACAGTTGACTTTTTGACCCATCTGAGTTAAAAAAGGCATAGCTAACTCTAGAGGTTTATCCCGGGATTTTTTTTTAATCCAGAATCCTTCGGTCATTTTTAGTCTCATTTTCACTAATGGAATTATCTAGAGGAGAAGGAACAGTCTTGTTGGTAATGATCACAGTATAGCACAGCTTTGCTAAATATACTTATGGTTTATATGCATGACTTTTGTGGTGCTTTAAACTGAAGGTTGTGTGATATCCCATGATGCAACTGTAAGGGTCAATTTAGCTCAAAGGGAATCATTTAAGATTTTAAATGGAATTTGAACAGAATAAATTTTTCACGGCTGATCACTGAGGCGCCCTGTGATTCACTGAACGAGCCGTTTAATATCAAATCTGCACTGGATATTAATATCCAAAGTATAGTGAAAACACTATCAATTAGCACAGTAACAAGATCGGCAGTTTAAGACATTAACTTGTAAGCAGAAAACACAAGATACTTCTCTTTTCAATATGAATAAGTCTTTATTAGATAAATCTAAGACATATAAACTAATCTAACACATAAGCGCACACACTCACACATTCACACTAGTTACAGGAAGATAGAAAGTTAGGAAAGGATGAGTTTAAGAGAATGGAAATGTGGAATCCCAAGTTTACAGCAATACGTGAAATTGTATAGACATGAACAACCATCAATCACTTAATTAACCCTCGCATTGAGTTCCTCAATGAGGTTAAAATTATATTAGATACACCAGTATAGATCAGAGTCTGGAGGTACTTGCGTTGCCTGTGTAACGGAGGCTCCCTTTGTTGGTGTTGAAAAGGGGGTTTATCGATGTCGCTGATTGGTTGGAAGTTCAGTAGTCGTTGAAGTGACATCTTGGGAAGCCCGTGGTTGGGCGTTGGCTGATGATGCAGAGTTTTGGGCTGGTTGAATTTGAACGGGCACTCAAGGTCAGACTCAGAGACACGACGTTACAAAACTTAACTAAGAACACGGAACTCTCAAATGGAAAAGAAAAAGAAGTAAAGTTTGACGAGACTAGCTGGTGTTTCTTCTCATCGTGGCTAAGTAGCAGCAGGTGTGCAGGCAGACGCACACTGGAACCGTGCTCAAAGAACGCTATAAGCGATGACTAAAAGTATGACTAAAAGCAAAAGCTAAGAAGAAGGCTAAAAGCAGAATTTGATGGTGCCCTGAGTATTTAAACTGGCCTTTTGGCCACACCTCAAATGTTGTCTTGACCAATTAGATATTGTCTTTGCTCGGGGTATCATAAATCATATGTTATCTTATCAAGCATGTGGTCCAAATTTTCCCGCTCACAGAATATTCACAGTTTTGACATTCTTCTAAAATAAATAAATGTTATATGTTAAAATAGAAAACAGTTTTAGACTGTAAACATTTTCACAGGAACACTGTTTGTAACTGTATTTTGTAATACCTGGAGTTTAGATTCAACCCTAATTAAACACACCTGATCCAGCTAATCAAGTCCTTTTGGCTTATTTGAAAACTACGGGGTGTGTTGGAGTAGGGTTGGAAAGAAAACTCTTTGAGTTTGACACCCCTGTTGTAACTGTATTAACTGTATTAAATAATTGTAGCCTTGGTGAACATAAGAATGTTTTTCCAAAAACATTGTATTTTATTTATTTTATATGTATCATTGTATTATAAATATCACATTTATTGTAATATAATTATGGAAATTATTTTTGCATTTTACATAAACAGATCTTGATAAATACAGTATATTTTAATGTCAGGAATTCATCAGTTTGGATACAGACTGTGTGAACATTAATTTGTCAAGAGAGTACCATTTTTAACAAATCTAATTCGTCTCAAAGAGGCAGGCCTATGGCATGTTTATTAAACATTATTGCTTCTCCAATGACCATGGCTTGTGCAAAGATCAGCATCTTAATTTGGTGCCAGATTAATCAGGGGGCCCTGAAAACCAGGCAAAGATTGGATTAAGACAGACCTTGGAGAAACTACACACTTCTGCTGCTCTTTCTTTTCACTCATGTTAATGTTTCTGTGGGTGGGGTAATAAGTAGTTTCCAGGCCATCTGTGTATCAACAGAAGAAAGAATCTTCTCTAAGTTATTGATAAGAATAAAAACTTTGTGTTTAATTTCCACACATAATTTCTATTCTCTCTTAATTTGCCATAGGTTTAATTCATTGTTCTCTGAGTTCTGTTGAGCCTCTCATTAAATTAATAATAGTTGGAGACCTCTGCATGGTCTAGCCCCTGAGTATGTTACTGATTTAATCAGCCACTGTCAATCCAGCAGATCTCTGCGCTCGAATGATCAGTTGCTTCTTGTGGTTCCACGAACCCTTTTAAAATGTAAAGGTGATCGGGCGTTTTCTGTTGCAGCTCCTAAGCTTTGGAATGACCTTCCTCTGTCTGTAAAAACTTGTCCTTTATTGGGTGTTTTTCAGAGTGCGCTTAAAACTTATTTGTTTTCTTTAACTTTTGACAATGCTTTGTAAGTGTGTATGTCATATGTCTGTTTTTTTTATGTTTCTCTTTTATACTTTCTGTACAGCACTTTGGTTCCACTTGTGGTGTTGAAAGTGCTTTATAAATAAAGTTGAGTTGAGTTGAGATGTGGTCTGGTGGGCAATGCTTAAATATGCATAGACAAAGCTAAAATTTCAGCAGTCATTGCTTCAGTATTCAGTGTCACATGATCCTTCAGAAATCATTCTAAGTATGATCAAGAAACATTATAAATGTTAAAAACAGTTAACTATCTTCATTATGTAGCTTAAAATTTTTTGTCGAAAATCCGATAGGATTCTTTTATGACTAAAATGTTTTGTTTAAATACTGTATACTTTATGTCAGTTTTGATCTATTTAATTTAAAAGAAACATAGAGGGGCACCACTGAGTGTAAGTAAATAATGTCAGAAATTTCCCTGCTTTTTGACTAACCTTTATATATATATATATATATATATATATATATATATATTATATTTTCGAAAAAGTCAAAGGATGCTGTCACCTAAGGCAAGAAGTGAGCTAGGAGTCCCACTGATATCTTGCTATTTTTTTTTTCAAGGCCTTTAAAGTTCTGCCCTTGACATTTTTCTGTAGGAATTTTAAAGAAAAGGTCCCTTAAAAGGAGACAGTTCCCGCTTGGCTGGACCAGGGGACCAACGGCTTACTGGTGGCCCCTCATGTGGCATCGTACCTTGACCTCAAGGACAGTTTGTGATGCACAAGGGGAGGCTGGCTCAGCACATAAAAGACGTGAGGCTGGATTTATGGCAGCGGTGACAGGGCACAATAAGCATCAAGTGCGCCTCGTCAATCGCTGTCAGCTGCATTTTGTTTTTACGCCCCTCCTGTGGTGAGCCTTCATGTGGGCTGGGGTGACAGTGATTGGAGGAGATACCCTCTGTTACAAGAAACATAAGTGCTTTGCCATGGGAAAAAAATTATAAATAAATAAAATAACCTTTACTATTTCTGGCCCCAAACTCATGTAACATTCTAAAGCAAAATTCTTAACTGCTATTATCGTCTTATTTTTTCTTACTTTTGTATTAAAGACAAAACTTTTGAATAAATCCTGAAAAGAATGTGTCTCATTCACTAATAATAGCGTGGATTATTTTTATTTATAAGCAGAAGAGAAATTAATTTCTTTACATTACCAGTCCGCATCTGCGCATTAATTTGTTCTCAACCTCATTTCAATGTTAAAGGATTTCAACTATTTTAAATAAGCAACTGTGTGCCAACTAGCAGCATATAAGGGCTTTTCACAAAACTCTCTATGGCCTTTCGTCAATCTCAGAAAGGACAAATTGTCATCTGAGAGATGCATAGAAAGATCTTTGAGCAATGCTACCATTCTCAAAACCAATTCGAATACAATAAACACCTTTAAAAACAGACCTAGGTTACAGGCCTCTTATTAGTCAGCTGCACATATGCATATTTGTTTTCCATTTTCCATACATTTAGAATCAATTTTGCTTTTAATGCTATTGATGAAACATGTTTTGCCCCTGAAATCATTCATAGGCAGATTTGTGTGTATGCACCATTATTGAATGAGATCCATTGTTCTTTAAAATCATCAGAAATAACCTCTTAAAGTTAGGATAATTAGACTTAAATCCCCAAAGGTAAGATGTCTATTGAATTTACTGGTTTATTTACAATATTAAGCATGCAATATAACACTAACTATATAAAATACATATTACAATTAATAGGGATATGCTACTCTTGAAAATGTAAACCATGATTAGTCATGATTATGCATGATGTAACGTTTTGTTGAATTAAAAATAAATGTACAAAAAATAACTCCAATAGTGACTTCATTTTTAATTTAAGAAATTGTAATTCATCATTTTCAGCAGCATTCAGGTCATATGAGAGTACCCACAACCAGGACACATTCACTCTAATACAGTGGTTGACAGTAATGGAGAAACTTTACTTTGTTACTGTACTTAAGTATTTTTTTAAGTATCTGTACTTTACTGGAGCAGTTTTATTTTGAGTTACTTTTAATTGTAGCAATTATGTAGCCACAGGTTAAAAATAAATAAATAAATTGTAGCTTGAGTTGTTTGAATGTTACTTGTAATGTTCTCTATATCAAAATTATATATATATATATATATATATATATATATATATATATATATATATATATATATATATATATATATATATATATATATATATATATATATATATATATATATATATATATATATACATACATACATACAGTACAGACCAAAAGTTTGGATACACCTTCTCATTCAAAGAGTTTTCTTTATTTTCATGGCTATGGAAATTGTAGAATCACATTGAAAGCATCAAAACTATGAATTAACACATGTGGAATTATATATGGAATTATATACATAACAAAAAAGTGTGAAACAACTGAAAATATGTCATATTCTAGGTTCTTCAAAGTAGCCACCTTTTGCTTTGATTACTGCTTTGCACACTCTTGGCATTCTCTTGATGAGCTTCAAGAGGTAGTCACCTGAAATGGTCTTCCAACAGTCTTGAAGGAGTTCCCGATAGATGCTTAGCACTTGTTGGCTTTTTTGCCTTCAGTCTGCGGTCCAGCTCACCCCTAAACCATCTCGATTGGGTTCAGGTCCGGTGACTGTGGAGGCCAGGTCATCTTGGTCAAATAGTCCTTGATGCCTTCAGTGTGACTCTACAATTTTCATAGTCATGAAAATAAAGAAAACTCTTTGAATGAGAAGGTGTGTCCAAACTTTTGGTCTGTACTATATATATATATGTCTTGTGTCTCTGGACTGCCTGCTGGAGATGCAAGTGAGCCGATTCCCAGACCCTCTCGCTTTGCTGGCACCAGTCGTTGACAGCTGGAACCTCGGAAAGCACATTCGACCAGGGGAAGAGAGGTGGTTGATAGCCCAAAACACATTGGAACGGGATGAGCCCAGTGGTGGTTTGACGGAGTGAATTCTGTGCGTATTCTGCCCAGGATAGGTATTGGCTCCAGCTGTCCTGGTTCTGGTGGCAATACACTCTCAGGAATCTCCTGACTTCCTGGATCTTACGTTCAGTCTGGCCATTGGCTTGAGGATGATATCCAGAGGAGAGACTGATGGACACCCCTAGGAGACGGAAGAAAGCTGTCCAGATGCGTGAGATTAATTGGGGACCTCTATCTGAGACAATGTCTTCTGGGAGTCCGATGTGGTGGAAAACTTGATGAAAGGGTGCCTCTGCCGTCTCTAAAGCAGTAGGCAGACCTTTGAGGGGGATGAGTTTGCAGGATTTAGAGAATCAAGCGACCACAGCCAGGACGCAAGTGTATACTTGGGATGGGGAATGATCAGTCATAAAGTCCACTCCAATGTGCGTCCAGGGTCACGCGGGGATGGGCAAAGGCATGAATTTCCCTTCTGGTAGCTTCCTAGGGGTGTCAGCAACGGCACAGACTGAGCATCCCTGTACATATCGAGAGACGCCCCCGAGACATGGAAGGCCACCAGTAGCGTTGTTTCAGGAGCGAGAGGGTCCTTCTTCTGCCTGGGTGTCCAGAGCCCGGTGATGTATGAGCTAAGTCCAAGAGGGGCTGACGATGAGTTGGAGGAACATAGAGATGCCCCTCTGGACCTCCCGGTGGAGCAGGGTCTTGTTGATTCTCATTGATGATCTGTTGGTTGATGGTCCACTGGATCGGACTGATAAGCATGGCTGGAGGGAGAATGGTTTCAGGAACTGATGGTTCAGGATCAGCTTGGTAATAGTAGTAGTATACTTTATTGTCCTCGAGAGGAAAATTGTTTTGGACTACAAAATTGCTGCAAGTTCTACAGTTCTTGTCATCCGATCTTTAAGTGACTTTGAAGTTGAATCGGGCGAAGAAGAGAGCCCATCGGGCCTGGCGATGATTCAAGCGTTTGGCTTCTCTGAGGTACTCAAGGTTGTGATGATCAGTAATGACCTTGAATTGATGCTTGGCTCCATCCAGCCAGTGTCTCCATTCTTCTAGAGCTAATTTAATGGCTAGGAGCTCACGATTTCCCACGTTGTAATTCTGCTCCGCCAGGGATAACATCTTGGAGTAGAAGGCACATGGATGGAGCCGTGGGGGGGTCACCCTGCCGCTGAGGGAGTACCACTCCGACCCTGGTTGCCGAGGCGTCAAACACCACCATGAACAGCAGATCTGGATTGGGATGGACCAGGATCGGAGCGGATAGGAAGGCATGTTGTAGTTGGGAGAATGGTTCTCGGGCAGGTGTTGTCCAGGATATAGACTTGGGCCGGTTCTTGAGCATAGATGTAAGGGGTGCACTGAGAATACTGTACCTATTAATGAAGCGTCTGTAGAAGTTGGAAAAGCCCAAGAAGCACTGAAATTATTTCACAGTGTTGGGTAAAGGCCACTGCAGAATGGTTTCCACCTTTCTCTGGTCCATCTTGATGCCATGCTGGTCGATGATGTAGCCTAGGAATTGGACGGTGGTGGTATGGAATTCACATTTTTCTAACTTCAGAAACAGCTGATGTTCTCTGAGCTTTTGAAGAACTTGGATTACATGTCTCTCATGTTCTCTCATATCACAGGAGTATATCAGGATATCGTCTATGTAGATGATGACAAAGCGATTCAGGTAGTCACGGAAGATCTCATTCATGTAATTCTGGAAGACGGACGTAGAGTTGGACAGGCCATACTGCATAACTCAGTATCCATAGTGTACCAATGGGGTTATGAAGGATGAGATGATAGGCGCTACGAAGATTAAGCTTGGAGAAGATGCAAGCGCCCCGCAGCTGTTCCAAAGCTGCTGGGACCAGAGGAAGGGGATAACTGAATTTTACTGTTTGAGAGTTCAGATGACGGTAGTCAATGCATTGCCTCAAGCCTCCATCCTTCTTGGCCACGAAGAAGAAATTTGAAGCGGCAGGGGACGTAGATGGATGAATAAATCGCTGGCGCAGGGCTTCATGAACGTATTCCTCCATGGCCTTCTGTTCCGGGATGGACAGTGGGTAGATACGAGCCTTTGGGAGGGTCGCTTCAGGCAGGAGGTCGATGGCACAGTCCCATGGCCGATGAGGTGGTAAACGTGTAGCCAACCGCTTGCTGAAAACATCCTGGAACGCCCAGTACGCTGGTGGGATGTCCACTCTCACATTAGTTTCAGGGCTTTCCACATATGTGGACAGAAAAGGAAGGTGGTTTGAAGCTGGAGGAATTCTAGGTTGGGGCTTCTTTGGACAAGTAATACACTTCTCAAAGCATTCATCACTCCATTTGAGAATCTCACCGGTTGTCCATTTGATGTGCGACAGGTGTGCGTTTAACCAGGGGTGTCCCAGGATGATGTCTGCAGTTGACTCCTCCAGCACCATGAATGTGATGTCCTCCTTATGCAGGTTGCCAACACAGACAGTTAGTGTGGGGGAGTAATGGCGGACACGACCTCTACCCAACGGCTTCCCTTGAATGGTGTGTATTCTCAGGTCGACTGGGCATCTCTTCTGATGAACATTTAATTCTTGGAGGATCTGGGTGCTAATGAAGTTCCCAGCCGACCCGGAGTCTAAACACAGGAATGAAAATTACTGACCGAATTACTGACTGACCTGAATGTTCAATGACCACCTGATTCATGTTGCACACATAAGCGGAATGCACTATGACACTTTAATTTTTTCAGTTTAGTGATTCATGTTGCACACATAAGCGGAATGCACTATGACACTTTATTTTTTTGTTTAGTTATATAAAAATGGAGAATAGCAATATATGTATTTTATAAATATTTTATTAACAACAACTACAACAATAATAATAATTTAAGAAAATACATTTAAAATTTAATGTAATTTTATAATAAAATCAGGATTCACGAGTGCCAATGGATGTTAGTTTGTTAGTAGTGGTAACAGTAATACTTCTTGTATGGTAATGTATGCAGTTTTGATGTACAAAAACAGTATAATAGGTTGCACAGGGCAGAAAAAGAAAATGTACAGAAATAGATTTAGTTTTAAATGATGAAGAATATATAACTAGATATATGATTTGATTTTATTAATTTATAATCAGCTATCAGACACAAGATGTAAGAAATCAAAGAACTGATTTGCATACATTCCTTTGCAGTAATGAATGTTTAGCAGCTAAAGAAAAGCTCCTCTTTGTGATAGTTCATTTAATTTCAAATCAAAATAATGTCTTAATTGACCTGTTTGTGTTTTTGTTTTTTGTCAAGCTGTTAAATCAGTTTTCTTTGTAGAAGTTGTAATTATACAGTTGAATCCACACCCAGAAATGTCTGAAGAGTGCAGTGAACAATAGCCGGTTGGGCCTGTTGCCTTTCTCAGGAGCTGCCACATGATTTAATAAGTGACAGGCAGACAGAGGGATTCAGAGACATGCTGATGTGGCCTTTGTTGCTTGCACTGTATAAAAATAATTTTAGGTTGTTGCAATAGTATTCCACTGAGACCTTACAGAAAGAATGACAGGCTGGAAGGCAGAAAAAAACATCAACTCGAAAAATAATTTTAGGGTTGTCTTAGTAGAAAATTGTCATGTTATGTTCATTTTGTCAGATATTCCACACACAAAATACAATACATTTTTGCTCTTTGCCTTACAGGATGCATTATATCTAATATCAGAGCTCAGATCAGATAAATAAACTTAAACATACATTTAAATATCTTTGAGTTTTTCAAAAATTGTTATTAAAGTGATTTTGTGTCTCTGTTATTACTTTAAATGATAGAGATTTGTTTCGTGATGTTTTGTTTTTGTATATCTTAGAGTGACATTTTTGAAATATGACTGTATGCCTAGTTGTAGATTTGTTTTCTTTACAGTTCTGTCTTTTTATTTTTATGAAGACGTTTGTTTATTTTTTAATTTTTTTTTTTTTTACTAAAGCTTTTAGGAATGCAAATAAATCAAATATTTCAGTAAATCGTAGATAAACGATTTCATAGATGGAACCATATTCCATAAATTCATAAAACCATATCCCATAGATCCATAGATGAACTATTGATTGATTGATTGGTTGATTGATTGATTGATCAAAATTTGTAACAACTTCTAAAACTTGTAAAATTCATCCTAAATCACAACATGCAAAAAAAAAGTGTTACGCATGCACGGGTTACTTTACTTCCTGAACAAGTGCGCAACCGAGTCCGTGTTGCTTGCACATTCACACAAACCGCGCCACAGCTCGGGAGCAACCGAAATCAGACCACGACCACCTTCTCCAGGTAGACTCCTAGCCAACTAGTCAGGTAGTGCGCACCAGGGTCCGATGACAGCGTTCACATTAGCGATTTTTCATGCAAACCGTGCCCCGTTCCGCACTAAACTGCCAGTGTGAAAGCTCCCTAAGAGATGTAGTTCATCGAGATCATTAACTTTTCAGCATGTGATACATTATCCAACTGCATATTTGTTCCTCAATAATGTTTTTGCCAATAGTAATGGCAGATTCATAAGGTGTTCAATTATAAGAAAAAGGTATTGGATACCAGAATGTTTCATACAGGATGCCAAACAATCAGGATACTAGCAGCCATTTCCATTTCATGCTTGCTAAATATGGCGTTCAGAGAAGGTCCACTGTGGAGACTATTAATAAAAACCCTAATAGCCAGTTGTGCACAACTCTTTTGTGGCAGGTTGATTGAATTTTGAGGACCAAAGACCAGGAAGAATTGCTAAAAGCTTCTGTAGGTCTCCAAACAAAACCTTTTTTCTTTCCTCATAGAATTTTCAACAGAAAGGTTAGGTATTTCTTCTAATTTCATCTCTTTTTTGTGGAACAAAAGTGTGGAACACCTCTCTGATTCCACCTGCACAGAGTGCTATTGATTCCCGCCTCTGGCTCACAACTGTCAGTATATGCTGGCACATCCTTATGCTGATGGCAAGGAAGGGCTTTTAGAGGGAGTGAAATCAAAAAGCAATTTATATGTTTTTCCCTCGTTCTCAAACTCTTTCTTTCTCTCTCCTCCCACAGAACTCCTGTCAGCCTGTCACGAGCTGCACTGCCGTTATGGATGCATCATGACCAGAAACGGCACATTCTGCTTCTGTGCGGATGGATTCGAGGTGGGAGAGGATGGGCGTAGCTGTAGAGGTAGGCACTCTCAGACAAATGATCAGCTTCTGGTGGTGAGGAGGGAGAGGGGTGGCTATCCGTCCCCAGGGTGTCTTTTCACACCTCTGTTCTGCTTTATTTGATGCAAGGCATTGACTCCAGAGAGGTCAAAGTGACTTCTCGGCCTTATTTGGCCTAACTGAGCTGATTGTCTCAGTTGCAGAAATCAGACTCAAACAGGAAGTTGTAAACTGGATAGATTTTTCTCGAGGAATACAGTATATCTTTCTAGGTCTCTTTTCTTTTAAGCATTAACAGCACAAATCCTATATATTTTTTATTATTATTTTTGTGAGAACATTAGGTATGCAAGATGAACTATCTATCATAGCTAACATAAAACAATATTAAACATAAAGTTAACCTATCATGAAAATTAAATAATTCAAATGTTGCCCCCCTCCCCAAAATTGTGATTCGTTTTTTTGACTACATTCAGCAATTAAATTGTAGAACTAATATTCAGTCGGTTTTATTACATTTATTTATGTAATCATTGATTGTATAAATCAATGATTTATACTGTATATAAAAAAATTAAATAAAAAAATTAAAACTGGTCACACCAGGCTTACCCATGTACAGTATATTTACTGAGAGGAGAAGAATTGTCTTTACATATTTTTTGTCTTCCTTGTCTGTAAAACATATTCAGCTTTGATTGTTGGAACTTTTTTTTTATCAGAAAAAAAATGTTCTTTATATATTTATTTATTTATTGGCTGTTTGTTTGTAAAAAAAAAATGTGATACATTAAAAAAGAAAATAAATAAATAAAAAGTACAAATCAATGTGTTGTAATTTAAATGTTATTGTTGAGTTTCCATTAATATAGCCTTTGATGCTAAGGCGTAAAATTGTATTTATTTATTTACTTGCTTGTTTGTTTGTTTATTAATAAAGTGTTTCAACCCTGATACTTTGTTACAAACTATTAAATATTATATTAGAATCATATAATCATATTTTATAGATTATATGCTTACTTATTTTTTTTATTTATTTTTTTTAGTGAGAAAACTATATATATATATATATATATATATCAGTAAATCACCATTACACTTCAGTACAGCTTAAACAGGCAAAGCTCTGGAGATTGGTGCAAGGCAGGACTTGCCCGAAGAAACGAGGTGGCATAGGGAGAAGCCACCGAGAGGCCACATTAAGTGGATTTTATGTATTTGGGTCAAGTTTGAGCACACCTTATTTCTCATAAATGACTCTCCCTCTGTGTACAGATCATGATGAATGTGCCATGTACGGGACATGCAGCCAGACCTGCATGAACACTTATGGGTCATATCGCTGCAGCTGTACAGATGGGTACAGCTTGCAGCCGAACAGACACTCCTGCATAGCCAAACACGGTAAGAGCATGATAAAATAATGACCGGGGATCTACATAAGCTGCCTGAAATGTTGTCATGTCCACAAGAGTGCACTGAGTTGAAACAAGGTGGATTATTATTTTGTGTGATATGAATTAAATCAATTTACAGAGGCTGCAGTTCTGCTTTAAGCCGCCTTTGGCGCTGATAACTCTCTGACCTTGAAAATCATTTTCTAATGTCTGCTTGAGAAATATGCTATGCTGATTAGATGTTGCATGTATCTGAAACGACTTTTATTTGAAACAACATAGTTCTGCTCAGTGATTGCCACGTAAATTGTGGAGATTTTGAGTCAACAATCCAATTACACAAGAAGAAATCGTCTTTGTTAATTTGAAACACCTGGTTCTATTACAATTAAAAAAAAAAAATTCTTCTCCAAACTGAACTTTCTAAAGATTAATTTCAATATATACAATATTGTATGTCAGGTAAAAGTTATGTCATTTTTGTTATTTGTTGTAATTTTAGACTAATTATTTATTTATATAAAACTTTTTTTTTTCATGAATTATTAAGGTTGAGAAATTACCTTATAAAGTGAGAACATGCCCCTCTAAATCAATGCTTGTTTAAAATTTAACTGCATTTAACTTTTCTTTTTTCTTCGAGTCATTAATAAATCTATTTATGTATGCACAGAAATTATAGAAATTCTTTTCTGTTCTAAGGCTTGTCTTTTCCATGTAAAATTTCCAGGATCACATATGAATCCAGACTAAACCAGTTCAGTCTCTCATTCCCATAATGACCTGAAAATTTAGTCAGTTTGCTTTGGATATTCTGCTACAGTCCCTATATCAGTGTTGCTGTGCCAAGGGACAGAAATAATGGAGCTATTGGTTGAAGATAAGCCAGACATTGAGGATTAATTGGAGGCTGAGTTTTATGAAGAGCAGGGCCTGAAGGACAGCTATTCTTTGTCTTTATCAGTCCATGCCAATAATTACTTGCCTAATAGCACCTGGCTGTGAGAGTGTCTAAACAAAACCAGACCTCAAATCCAATCAAGTTTATCATTCAATCGACTGCTTTTGTAATAAGGGGGTTTTGTAGGGAAAACACTCACCACAATTCTAAATGGGTTCTAATCCCTTTTGCAGATTGGTGATTTGTTTAGGCTCAAGTAATTGAAGTCATTTTAATAAATAAAGTGTTATTGAGTCCCAAATGCTTAATAGCTAGATTTTCTACAGCTGTGAGAATTATTATAAAATAAGGAGAAATATTTTGCATATATTTGAATCTCACTTGCTTACAGTATCAGCTGTGGGAAACTATTTTGATTAGAGCAAACATAGTGAGCATGTATATAAGTGGATCAAGAGCGAATCCTTTATAAAGTATCACTTTTTTCTCTACCTGTGAACAGTTTTTCATGTTCGCTGGTGTTGGATTGCTGTATCTTAGCAAAATTGTTTTGCTAAGACCTTTCAAGGATTAATTCCCTCAAATATTTAAATTTGCTGATCTTAAACAGGTAAACCAGATGACTCCAGTCCATCAATTAACATCTTGTGAAGTAAAAATCTGCCTCTTTGTTGTAAACTAATCCATCATTAAGATGTTTTTAACTTCAAACTGGCTTCTGGTGGAAAAGTCCTCTTTCCATAATTTTGCTTTCTTCAGTGAATTCTGACGGAAACCGATCACTGCAGAGTAACAATTTAAGCATCATATTTGTATACAAACCTCTGATTAACATTTTAAGAGTTGATTTACATTCATTTTGAATCATAAATGTTGTTATAACTGACTGGAACTATCTGGGAAATTATACACACCGCTTTTATGCAATTTGACTTTCAGCTTTTCTAAGGCCCATAGGGTAATTTAAAGTCTTATGAATACTGGTGTTGTAAACTCGCCCCTGCATAAATTAATTACGTTGAGTACACACAATTCATAAATAAAGTCTGTTACTACATGTACTAGGTTTGCTGGCCTCAAAGGATGCCACGTGCAAAGCTTTTTGTGACCTAAAAAGATGATGCGTCCTTGTATTTCTAATGGTGCGGTGCACTGCAGCCAGTCTGAATATGTGTTTTAAATTAAATGGAGATTACACCACTGTACAGTCAGTGGGAAACAGCTAGCAGGCAGAGGTGCACCTTGCTGCTGGATGCAGAATCTGTCCCACGTTTAATCAATGTGACTGCTTTCCTATGAGGAATAAACTGAATATCATTACCCATAAACTTAACTGAACTCAGCGCTCACCCACATTAATATTAATTTAGCAGAAAGAGGTTGTTGCACTGGGATAACTTTGGGTTTCCATTAGATATGAAAGCTCATGCATATAAATTTCAATGCATCTTTTCCTGGCCGTCTGACGGGGGCCAGCAGAGGATGACATAGCCATTAGAAAGGTGAATGTTTAATAAGACTCTTAAAAATAAATACACTGCTAAATAATTTAAAGGAAAGATCTTTGTTGGTTTATTTTACTTATATTATACCTTTATACATACTGTGTGTGTGTGTGTGTGTGTGTGTCACAGAAACAGAAATACACACAAATATTTGCATATATACGTACACACATACAAATTGTATTATACAATGCTCAGTTTGGCAAAGGATTTTGAAATTGAAAGTGGGTATTATACACCCACTTTCAATTTTGAAATACTTTGCAAAACTGAATAAGAACAGAAATTTCCAGCTGACTGCTGTGTTCTGAAAATGGGTTTTTCTCCTAAGAGACATGATTCTCTATTACTCGTGCCCTCTGCAGAAGCCTGTATTATCCTGTTCTACTGAAAGCATGGGATACCCAGGAAATGCCTCGCCTCAAGCTATCTTGTCACTATTTTCCTATCCATCTATTCCAGAGCTCGGTGAAAACCCTGCAGCACTGCTGATTGGAAGCTCGGATAATATTATAATCACAGCCCTAAATGGATCCCGCCTGCAAACCCTCAAACAACTGGACTCAAATGGAACTCATGGCTTGGATTTCAACCATAAAGAGGAATCAGTATGCTGGGTCACATCCTTAGAGTCCTCCGGACAACTCCGGTGTGCCAGGATGAGGAAAGCAAGTGGCTTCACTAAAGAGCAGGAAGTAAAGACAGTCCAGAATCTCCATGGTATGGCTCCTGTTAAACAGTTACATTAAAGTTACAATAAGAAAACTAATGCACTGATTAATTTTTATGAATGGTGAGACCAAGCAATAAAACAAATTGTATGGTTGTACACAAATCAAAGTTGAATCTGCCGTAGAAATTCCAGAATTGAATCAATATAATCAATATCAATATAATGACATATCAATTGTAATCAAATTGAAATAAATTTAGTATTTTAATATATATATATATATATATATATATATTAAATATATATATATATATATATATATATATATATATATATATATATATATATATGTATTTCCAAAAAATATAGATGTTATTGATAAATATTTTTTTTAAATAATACCTATTGACATTTTTTTAAATGCTACCTATTGACATTTTTTTATTTAAGCTGTAGACAGTATGCATTTCAGTTAAAATTCATGGCTTTTGAGGGACCCCATTCTTAACTCCCTGAGATTCATGTAAAGTACTAATGCGAAAAAATGTAAAATAAAATCTGAAACAGGACTTCAAATTGTTGTTAAAAATTCAGTACATTTTGTCTTTTATTCGTGAGACCTAATCTTCTAATATTGAACAAAACATTTAGTGTAACACTGAGTTCTGCTTGACTGTGTAGTGCTCATCAGTGCAAGCTGTATGGAAGCTAACAGAGCTTATAATTTATTTACTACTACATTAAATAGTTTATACACATTTGTGTAGTTCATCCTACAGTATTCATTAAGTATTCATTAAAATATCTCAAATCAAAAATTATTTATTACTTATTTAATAAGTAGCCTATTATTTTACCATGGATTAAATTGGATAATAAGTTAATGCTTAAACTTAAAGCAACACATTTCAGTTATAGCATATTTCATCTCTGGTGCAATGCATTAAGAGCCTCTAATGGACCAAGTTTATGATCTTGAAAAAGTGAATAAATTTTACTAATAGGTCTTAGTTTATGGGGCACTTTTTGTTTGCTTTAACAAAAGGCATTTTTCTTTTTAGTTAAAAAAGTGCACTGCTTGTTTTACTTAATTCTTCTAGTTTGTTTATCATGCTACATTTACGCAATTTTTATATTCCACCCAAACGAATATTCAATATAATATATTGAACAACACTGAACAATAAAATATTCATTGAAAAAGGAAAAGTAGCAATTGTAATATGTAGATTAGGCATTTATTTTCATGAATAAGATCTTTCATGAATATGATCAATTGATTAACACACCATTCTCTATGACTTAATCACACCAATATATCAACTTGTTTTGTGCCATGTTTTCCTTTGTTCCAGACGTTGATCAATTAGCCTTTGACTGGCTCACAGGAAACTTTTACTTTGTGGATCAAGCAAGAGACAGAATATTTGTTTGCAACCAGTATGGAGACACCTGCGTTACAGTGATAGACCTTGACCTGTTGAACCCTAAAGCAATCGCTTTGGATCCTCTAATGGGGTGAGTTGAAAATGATGATGTGAGATTTCATCTTTGACAAGGCCTTTGATGATCTATATCCTCTCACATACATTGCAATATTTTAGGCAAATATGTCTCCAATTGTGTCTTGCCTCTACTATTCCCAGAGCTAAATATTTACTCCTTTGTTCAACACGGTCTGGTTGCATGATTGTGCTACAACTCCTACAGTCAGGAGTGCCATTAGTATTCCATGATTTATCCAGCATCCCGCAGTCTTGAACGCCCTTTCAGAAATCAGCTTAAGCTGAGTTTTGTTTTGCTTTGACACCACAAAACCACAGTTGAAACAAGGTGGTGGCGTGTCCCTCATGTCAGCACGGTAAATGTGGACATGTTTCGGGAGAAGTGAGTAAAAGAACACATAGAGTACTCAAAGGAGAGAAGGGCAATATGATTATTCTAGTTATTAGCTGCTAAAAGGAGTGCCGTGGTAATATTCCCAGTGAGCTTAGCATAGGAATTCAGGAGAGAGATTGTCCCATTTATTCATGAGAGTGCAAGGACAGGCAAAGCACTCTGTTACGTTTTTTTTTTTATGAGACGCCTTGTGCCTAGTGAACCTAAATTGTAGCACTGGTGTTCAGCAGAATAAAGACTGCAAGGAGAGCCCAGGCCATTAATTTCACCTCCATATTTCGGTGTGTGGTTGTCATCCTTTTTTTTTCCGTGCTCTGACTCTGACAAAAATGAAATCCTGAATAACCTTGAATGAAGGTGTTTAAAATAAATGGCAGCCGTTTATCTCTTTGAGACTAAATGCTGTGTTCTTTCTTCTGTGATCATCAACAACGACAGAGATCGTTTAAAAACTTTCAAGAGATTTTGAATGGAATGCACAGAGGGCTGAATTCTCCAGTTGCATCACTTTGGTTTTTGCCCTCTCAGTGCTAACGTTTTATTGCTCACTGGAAAAGGCAAAGATGGTCCATTCATCCATGGTGGCTCTCTTTTTGCTTTAAGTCTATAAGTGCCAAAAATCTTTTTTATTAAGGAATCTCAATGCTCAAAATGGTGTCTGTAGGAAACTTATGGGGGAAAAAACTGTTGCCAGTTTGTGTACTCTAAACCAGATTTTTAAGTGGAAGCCAGCTTTCAGTGTGTTACATGATTTACATATTGCATCAGGTGAAACAAGTTAAATCATTAATTCAAAGATACTTTATGTTCTAAAAGTGTAAATAAAAGCATTGATAAATAAAGTGTATATATGTGTAAAATTATACATACATACAATTATACATATATGTGCATATACATTCAGTAAATTAAAAAATATATTTTGTTTGCTTTATAAGATATTATATAAATTTTTTTGACATTCAAGATATCTTTGAATTAGTTTATTCATTGATTTATTGCATACATATAAATACATATTAATGTATTTTATGTTCTAAAGAATATTATAAATGCATAGTATGCAAAGAAAAAAAATATATATAAAAAAAACGTATACAAAATGTACAAATAAAGTTAAAGCAAACACTTCAGACCTTTTGACCAATGAAACGTGTGGCTAGATACAGAATTGTTCAGGTTTTTTAGCTTTCATCTCTGCAAAGCTCTCGGTGTGCAGTGCATGTGCTGTAGGATATGGCTTTAGAAACATATGCTTCTGGTTTTCTGCTTTTCTCTTAGGCTCCCATATGTTTTGAAAGATCACTTAATTCACCTCACAGGGCCAAATTAAGCAGAAAATCTGGTTTAGGAAAAATCTTGCAGTTGGCCCTTTTTACCCTTATCAAACAAGCTCAACACTGTTCCTCCTCCATACACTGTGAATGTGCCTTTTTGTGTCCTTTTATGGTCCATGATGAGCATGTAATTATGCCAACTTAAACGCTTATATATTTTTTTTTCAACATGCTGTTGGTGCGTTTACATGAACATAACCCACGGGAATGGCTCTCTCACATTTGTACATGCTCTTCAGTCCATCCAGCCAGTGTCTTCACGAGAAAGTGGGAGAGGAGTGCAGTGGTTAAACCTCCAGGCTTCAGCAAAGTGCAGTTACATTAAATAGCCATTCTGCTTTTTCTGGTCCTCCTCCAGTAATTGGCTAGATGAGGTTGGAGCTGCTTGTGTGTAAGGGAGGCTGAGGGAACGCAGGAGGTCTGTCAGCCAGGAGCACTTGAGTGAAAACAAAAGAAATTGGGGTAGTTTGTGATAGTGGCTCAGCATGTGGCATAGTAGTTATAGAAAGAGTTCACGAAACATTAAGCGTTTCATTTGTGGCACTGATACATATTTTTCTTTGTCCAATTTCTTGCCTGCTTTCCTGAAAAAGCCTCTTGTATGCTTTTGGAGAGGCTTTATGTAAAATTTAGCTTTCTAATTTGAAACAAAAATCCCAGAGAGGGAATAAGACTGAACTTGCTTTAACCTCGCTTTTCAAAGTCTAACTTAAAATCCCCAAATCAATTTGAAAAAGCAGGGTGAGAGGTTTTTGTGAGGAGAGAGTGTGAAACTTGAATTTGATTTAGAGCAAAATGAAAACAAAGCTGTGCACAAATCTTTATACATCCGATATACCCCCTCTTGTTTGGTAATCTGTCTTGGTGAAAGAAAGGGGAGGCATTTTCTGTTCAGTATTCTCTACAGTAATGAAAATCCCCTGCGGTCAGTGTTTGGGTTGGACCATTGTGCCACCATACAGTGATTACTTAAAGTCAGGGTCAAAGGTCTAAAGCAGCAAATGAGATGTATGACTGGGTCAGATTGGTTCCCATTGTGTTTTGTGGTTTGTCTGGGCTTATTGAGTTTGTTATCTAACCACCAAACAAATAAATAATTGTTATTTATCATTCTGTGGTTATGTTATGTGGTATGAGAAAATTCACTGCAATAATTTCTTCTGCATCCATGTCTCATCTGTGTGTATTATTAGAATCGGATGTATAAATAATATACAGTGAACAGTGGTGGAAAATGTTTGTTTGCATCAAACACACAAACAGTGCAAGAGTGCAAGAGCAATATATAGCATATAAAAAAGTTATGGATTTATTTTTAATTCATTTTGTTTTATTGCCTTTATTGTTTCACTTGAAGGTGAATATTATTTCAGATATTTCAGACTTGTTGAATGTCGCTAAGAATTATTATGAAATCTAAATGATTACTATTTGAACAATTCCAATTCTAGATTCTGATTGGATAAGGATTACATATTCTATAAATGTAGTAAATTGCTACATTGTTTGGCGACAATGTCTACAATCAGTCTAATAAACTGTATAATTTGGAGAGATTATATTTTGATCTGACTGTTATATTAAAGGAGCTATTTATAAAAGCAATAACTGCATAAATGATGACACAAGGCCATTCACTCCTTATTTATTTGTTGGATTTAAGTATCTGCAATTATAAAGAAAATCCATTATCTACCAATAACATTAAATAATATATAAAATAAATATGTATCTAAAATACAGTATCACAAGTTTATATGTTAAATCTATTCTGTGCAGATTGCAAACTGTACCACAGATTAAATGTGGATGAGTGAATAAGATCATGGATTGCTGTATGATAGCTCTGCTTTCATAAAATAGGAGAAAGACAGTGAACTTGCAGATACATTATCAGCTTTATCTTTCTGTTTGTCATTTATTTTGGAGTTAAAAATCACATTGAGTAGTGCTTGAATCTAATATGTGGCAGTGGCTTGCTCAGAAAGTATATAATATAATATAATATAATATAATATAATATAATATAATATAATATAATATAATATAATATAATATAATATAATATAATATAATATAATATAATATAATATAATATTAAAACACATATTAATGCCTTATTCTACATGACTGTATTTAACACCCTACTCCATATCTATATGTAACCACTACCTTACTAATTATTAATAAGCAGCAAAATAGGAGTTTTATTGAGTTAAAACTCATAGTTAATCATTAATTACTTAGTTTGGAATTGGTCCCCGAAATGTGACCATCCTGTAATGGTAGCCAAATGTTCAGCATCATTATTACAGTGTTCAGTGTCACATGATTCTTCAGAAATCACTCTAATATGCTGATATCTCTTCATCTTTTTCTTTCATCTTTTGTAACAATGTAAATGCCTTTGATGCATTCATGCTAAATAAGAGTAATAAATCCTTTACGGACACCAAACTTTTGAACATTATTCAATATTGTATTATTGTATTATTATTATATAATATATTTATTCTTTACTTTTAAGCTGCTTTTTAATGGTGTGTTGCATTTTTACGATATGCCAGTTTAAAACTTTGGAGCCTGCCAGATTGAAAATGGGCTTTCCAGATTTTTGTACAATATGCATTAGATGGTCAGTGAACAGACTGTGGGCAGTTTGAGGAAGTGGCTGAGAGTATGTCTATCCGATTTTTAATCATGTTTGAACAGCTTTTAAAATAACAGAACGATGCTGTCTGTTTTTTGTTTAGTTTTTTTCCCCTTCTGGTGTGAATTGTTCTTTTCTTTATGGAACAATGTAGTGTCAGTTTCTGTACCGAGAGCTGAACTGTTCCAAATGTGAAGGAAAAAAAATCTGGCTGAGGAAAAAAGCAAGAAAAACACACCACAGTGTACTGGAACTTTGTATGTGTTACAGGATCCAATTAGGTTTTTATTGTTGGCAGGCAGGAAAAGAATCACTGATACAAGGTTCAATCATTTCTAGCATTCAGAAAACAAAAGACTTGATAAGGGTCAAGAAGCAGAAGCCTTAGAGAGACGTGTTTTTTTTTTTTTTTTTTTTTACATCTTTTACTAATATTCTAATCAGCTAAAAGTCTGACTTTGAAAATTTTAATGAGTTCTGCGACTTCAGACCCCAAGGGACAAATGAATGACTTACAAGAAAAGGTTGATACTGTGCTGCAAAGAATTCTGGATAACAACAGACTACGAGATGGATCTGCCATGATAAAAAGCTCCTTACGGTGAAGTTTTTTTAATTTCCTTTATGTTTAATGTTTGCTTCTCCAGAGCAATTAAGCACTTGGGGCACACAGGCTGAGTGTGAACTCTTTTTTTGTTAGATTCCTAATTAAATTATGTGTTTGCAGTATCAGCCACTAGGTATCTGAAGTTGTTAAAGCTTGAAAACTCAGTCTAGCACACTTTGCATTCACTGGTAGACTTTTTTTTTTTTTTTTTTTTTGTAGCTTGGTCATCTACCATAATAATTAATTTGCATACACAAAAGGGAAAGAAAAAACCTTTTTGGAACAGGGCTACTGTAATTGAAATACTTCAAAGGAGGATGGTGTCATTTGATAAATGCATTTATGCATGTCACTAATGAGGTCTTTTTATATATACATATATACAGGAACAGCCACAGTAATGTGTACTTTTAAGGGAATAGGAAACAGTGATTCATTATTTACTTAACCTCATGTTGTTTTGAACCTGTATAGCATACAGTATGTTTCCTTGGTCAATTCTAGCTGTTGACATGGAAAAGATGTCATGGTTTGGAATGACATGAAGATGGGTAAATAAGAATAGAAGTTTCATTTTTTGGGTGACCTGAAAAGGTTTTTTTTTTTTTTTTTTTTTTTTTTATAAAATTGGACTTTCTTTTCTGATCACTTGCAGAATGCTCTTCTTCACTGACTATGGGAATCAAGCCAAACTGGAGCGCTGCAACATGGATGGCACCAACAGAACTCGAATTGTGGATTATAAGGTTGGCCGGCCAACTGCAGTGGCATTGGATTTGGTAAAAAAATTGGTGTACTGGGCTGACGCATATCTTGATTACATTGAAATGGTGGATTACAATGGCAAAAACAGATACACCATCATCCAGGGATATCAAGTAAGTTATTTTATATTGTGATTTGTCATTTTACAGCCTTATACACTACTGTCCAGAAGTTCAAAGGTTTTGTAATAGAAGTCATTAAAAAAAGTCTCTTATCCTTACCAAGGATGTATTTATTTTATCAAGAGTATAGTAAAAGTAGCCATTACTCCAGTTTTCAGTGTCACATGATCCTCCTGAAATCATTGTAATATTAGCATATTAAAATGATTTATGAATGATCATGTAAAGGAGGATTATTCAATGAATAAAAAAGAAAAGCATTTATTTGAAATAAAAACAATTTTGTAACATTATACATTCACTTCTGCCACCTTTGACCAATTAAATGTTTTTATTTGTTTATTTTTTTTGTTTTTGTTTAGTTCTTCTTAATTATTCCTAATTCTTCTTATGCATGAGGTTGAAAAAGTTTCCCAGGTTGATTCCGCTCATGTTCACATTGCACATGTGACTTTTTCCATGTCCATCAACAAAAACTGATTGTTTTGGAAATGACGTGTCTGTTAGCTGCATAACAACGCTTTTGACAGAATGACTATGGACCTTTTTTTTCTGTAAAATCTTGAAACTTTGCTAATGTGACCATGCTTCATCAATCTAAAAAATATGTTATTTAATTTACTGAGCTCTTAATAGTGAAATTAAACACAGACTGTAACTTGTGATGCATATACTCAACAATGGTGATGTCAAGGGAAGTAAAGGTTGTTTGTCTGTCTGATGCAAGACTCTAATCATCCCTGATGGGGGAAGATAGAAACCAACACAGTTGTACACAGATTGATTTCAAGTATTAATTGGTTATGACATTTATACCCAGCAGCAACTGTATGTGTGTGGCTTCATCTGCGTTTTATTCTTTCAAGCTTGTTCTTGCATTAATTAGTCTAAACGAACACACAAGATACAGAAACAGATTCACCATTTGAATATTTTATGTAAAGTGCACTTAAGAGGACAGTAATTATGGATCATTATTATTCAAAAGTAGACCACAGCTAAGCAACCCAAAGATCTTCTCATTGTTGAAAAGTGTAGAAGGCCACGTACATAGAGCAACAGATGACTGCATGCAGGCAGGTGCGGGTGTGCTTGGTTTAATGGCGCTCTTGAATGTGAGCCGCACCGTATTGGTGAGAGGTTGCTAACACATTTAATTTCCATCACAAATTAAGGTTCTGCTAGGCCTGAAACTCTATCTTCCCTTTTTTGATTTAATTGTTTCAGACGTGTTTGTTATTGTGAGATGACAACTTTTTTAATTAGGCACCCTTTCAAGAGAGCTTTTTATTTTTATTTAAAGCATGGTTTGCTCTTACCACACTTAACTGCACTCAGCTGTATTCTGTAATATACTGTACATTCCAAAGTAAACTTTTATGTTTGATATACAGTGGGCCCCAGGATGTTTGACACTTAAACTGCACTTAAAGTTTTATGTTTTCATTATGACGTTCTCCTTAATTGTGATTTTATTTTTAATGGCAATGTTATATCTCACAACTGTCTATTATACATACACTACCATTCAAAAGTTTGGCCTCTGTAAAATGTATTGATTTTGAAAGAAATCGATAGTTTTATTTAGCAATGGCACATCCAATTGTAGGGGTGCTCCGATCACGATCGGCCGATCGTTAATGCGCATCTCGTCAGTAAAGCCGGTTCTCTAATCAGCGGTTAATTCCATCAGGTGCGTGATTTCACATAGAGCAGCTGTTACTACACAGAGCCGTTGTTAACTGAGAAGATGCGCCAATAAACGCTGAAAATGAACGTGGATTTGCGCATCTTCTCAGTTAACAATGGCTTTTCCTAATTTTACAAGTTGCAAGTTACAAAAGACACAAGCAGTGTCTGATCACGGCCAGGTGTTCTCCGAGTCCGATGACTCCGAGCGCACGGGTATTACACACAATGTTAAACAGACCCAGGACCCGAAGTAATAGATTCGGACCCGACCCGGACCCGGCTGACCTTTTAATAAAATATAGACCCGGACCCGTACGGGTCCCGGGTCGGGTCCCGGGTCGACGGGTCTCGGGTGCACTGTGAAAACCTATAGTTCAGAGTTGTAAACTGGTTTTCATATAGTATCATTAAGAAATGATCGGGAAATGTTAATTATTAATATGATGGACCCCTGTGTGAACTCACTTTATATATCCACTAAAACTGATCTAAAGACCACTTGATTAGAAGTAATTGCTAGAATGGCAAAATTGTAATTTAAATTGTTCAGTAAGTGTCCAGATATTTTGGGGGGATACTGGAATATCCACTCTTGTGGGCCTGGAGGAATTGCTGAGCATCTGTTTGTGTATTTAAACGAGAATATGAGTCACACTATTTTGCCACTATTTCTTACTTTTTGCAGTAAGGGAAAAAGAGGGTTATCTCCGTGTGGGTTTACGTGAAGCACAATGCACATTTTAACTTGTGTGTATTTGTGGGTGGGGTTCAGTGCTCCCAGTCTGCTTCAATCACATGTTGCTTGCAGAGATAACTAGAATCAATGCACAGAACCAAGGTGTCCCCAGAGAAACACATGCACTCTGGCTGACCCTGCCAAACGTCCTGAACTGCCTGAATGCATATACACACAATTCAGTTACCTTCACCCTGTCTGCAAATCTGCAACCGTTATTCAGATTGTGGGCTGTTGCCAGGTCAAATTACGTCTAATAACAGCTTAAGCTAATGGCTAATTTGATGTTAAATCAAAGGGGAAATACCAAGTACTGTCTCTGTGCTGTTCTGCTTTCTGTT
Source organism: Carassius carassius (assembly GCF_963082965.1). Taxonomy (NCBI): domain Eukaryota; kingdom Metazoa; phylum Chordata; class Actinopteri; order Cypriniformes; family Cyprinidae; genus Carassius; species Carassius carassius. Next base: position 24,840,188 of record NC_081765.1, read on the forward strand.
GAGCTTACAAGGTGATATTTACCTAGCTAAGTAGATTCTGAGTACTCTAATCAACCTGAAGTAGTCAATGCTCCTTTTTCTAGGTGGCCCACCTGCATGGATTAGCTGTCTTTGAGGACTACTTGTACGCAACCCGCTCTGAAACCTCCAGTGGAGCAGTTGTAGACATTTTACGGATAAATCGCTTTAATGTCACAGACCCGGAGACACTAACCAGCATAGGAAATGCAAAAACAATACGGGTTTACCACAAGCTCAGTCAACCAAAAGGTAAAGTATGTGTTAGGCTGGTTTGAATTGTCCATTTAAACTGAACAAAATGTTTATAGGCATCTGTGGGTTGGGGTTCTGCATCATACACATCACTGTTTAGCTTTTTTTTTCAGGTCTTGTATTATATATTTTAATACAAAAATACAGTCTTCAAGATTATATGTACATACGAATATGCAAACTGCAAATGTGACACCAGTGTCCTCTCTTCAGTCAAGGGCCATGCGTGTGAAGTGGACCCTTATGGTAAACCAGGAGGATGCTCGCACATCTGCCTTTTCAGCGGGAGCTACAAATCCCGGAGCTGCCGCTGTCGTACCGGATTCAGCCTGCGAAGTGATGGGCTGTCCTGCAAAAGTCAGTCCACCATAATTCACATCCTTTCTTTTGTGCACTATAGCTGTTCAAATGTGATGTTGTGCAAATAATAATAATAATAATAAGGCTGTCAGTTTAACATTTAACCCTGTAAAGGCCGGTTTATCTAATAAAAGCCTGCCAAATCGATTGGCTTATTTAACCTTTTTGAAAGACAAAACCTAAAAAAGGTTTATGACCATAGCTCTGTAGTTTTTATACTTAGAATGAAACCAAAAAGCCTTAACTTGCTAAAAAATATAAACCATCAATCAGATGATAGAAGGCATGCAGTGGATTGCGTACAACAGGATTTTTTAGCAAAGTTTTGATCATGCTGATTTGGAGGCCTTAGAAATTTGTGTAATAAATATGATACAGTTGACTTTACAGGATTAATGCAATCAGTTATTTAAAAAAAAAAAAACAGTAAAAATATAATGCAGTTACATAAATTCTGTAATTCCATATCATGTAATTCTTTTATATTTTTTTATCGATTGAGAGCACTAATAAATATATATTTCTTGTCTGCCTCAAAAAAATTCCCCCAATGATTTTATGACACCAAATGTGACGTCATCCCTGCAGAAATGGTGATGAATATGTGTTTGTTTTATTTGATTTTCGTCAGCTATCCAGAGCTGGAAATTAAAATGTGTGTGTCGTTGCACTATTAAGTGGGAAGATTTAGCGGTTCAGTATATGTGCCAGTCTTGGCACTAACTCGGGTTGACAGAGATGGAGACTCACTTTTAAGGAGATTGGCCCACGTGGTTTTGATGTTATTTTATTGACTGCCTATAGAATGATTCATTACTGCCATTACTGCCATTTCCACTCTGCTCCCCTATACGCAGATTCTCCTGATCAATGGATGTTTTACTTAGTTGACAATGAAAGCTATGGGTCAATTAATGACGATCCTGAGTTAAGCATGAAGCGACTGCAATAATGAACCAAGCTCTGCATCTTGAGACATTTCTGATTTATAACGACAGTCAACAGATGCGCCAATAAACGCTGAAAATGAACGTGGATTTGCGCATCTTCTCAGTTAACAATGGCTTTTCCTAATTTTACAAGTTGCAAGTTACAAAAGACACAAGCAGTGTCTGATCACGGCCAGGTGTTCTCCGAGTCCGATGACTCCGATCGCACGGGTATTACACACAATGTTAAACAGACCCAGGACCCGAAGTAATAGATTCGGACCCGACCCGGACCCGGACCCGGCTGACCTTTTAAAATATAGACCCGCACCCGTACGGGTCCCGGGTCGGGTCCCGGGTCGACGGGTCTCGGGTGCACTGTGAAAACCTATAGTTCAGAGTTGTAAACTGGTTTTCATATAGTATCATTATGAAATGATCGGGAAATGTTAATTATTAATATGATGGACCCCTGTGTGAACTCACTTTATATATCCACTAAAACTGATCTAAAGACCACTTGATTAGAAGTAATTGCTAGAATGGCAAAATTGTAATTTAAATTGTTCATTGAATGATTCATTACTGCCATTACTGCCATTTCCACTCTGCTCCCCTATACGCAGATTCTCCTGATCAATGGATGTTTTACTTAGTTGACAATGAAAGCTATGGGTCAATTAATGACGATCCTGAGTTAAGCATGAAGCGACTGCAATAATGAACCAAGCTCTGCATCTTGAGACATTTCTGATTTATAACGACAGTCAGATGCTCCACTTCCTGTCTCTTTCCATGAGATGAGAAGCTATGTTAAAAGACTGTGGCTGCCTTCATCCAATAGCCCCTTTGTTGTTTGATATAGGTCTCAAACCACTTAATTTTCTTCAAGGTAGCAGAGCTCTTCCACTCAGAATGAAATATTGAAGTGATATTTGTGTGGTCTCTCCCACACTGGTGTGGTCTCATGAGGAAAGAGGTAGATGTCGAGGTGAGGTCCCTCTGTTTCCCCAGAATCCTCCTCCTTTGCCACTGGCCTGCCGCATATAAGACCGAGCTGCCCTTTGTGTAATCCCCACTGTGACTAGAGGTTCATTTATTTGAGCTTGTTGCAAGCCCATGGATAAACTCAGCTTCTGTTGTGTGTTCTGTGTTAATCTGACAACAGGAGATTTATTGTTTAAACAGATTCTCAGTGAACAAAAATATGATTGCTTGAGCTTGTCAAATAAATCCTCTCAATCAAGATAATTTTTGCCTGAGGATGCTAAGTGGGGCTGATTGCTCCATTCATTTCTGTTACTAAACACTTCTGCCTCTGCCAGTTTGGGCTTTGTAGTTCTTCACATAACCTATGTGTGATCAAAAAAATAAAAATGCATACACTACTGGTCAAATGTTTGGAATAATTATACTGTATATATAGTTTACGTTTTTGAAGAAAGTTTCTTATGGTCTTCGAGGGTACATTTCTTTGATCAAAAAACTGTAATATTGTGAAATGTTATTACAATTTAGAATAACTATTTTCCGTTGTAATATATTTTTTACATGTAATTTGTTCCTGTGATGGCAATGTTGAATTTTTTGGAACCATTTCCCCAGGCTTTGTTGTCACATCATCCTTCAGAAATCATTCTATGTTGATCTTGCACTCAATAAATATTTAATATTATTAGCAGTGTTGAAACCAAGTTACTGTAATTGTATTTTAATTTATTTATTTACTTATTTTTACATCATTTGCTTTAATTATTTATTTTTTATTTTATTAACTCATTCACCGCCATTGATGAGGTATTTCATCATTTAGAAGACAACGCTTCCCCGCCAAAGACAAGTTTTTACGGCTTTTCGTGTTTTCACTGTTGTACACTCAGGGGTGCTATTACACATCTTCTGAACAAGTAAAAAACCTCCCGAACAAAAACACACATGAATAGGTGCATATGAAAAATAATGCGATCATCAGCAGACAGCATATAAATGAAAACTGCATAATGTTACTGAGTAAAATGTTGATCCAGGAAGTGGTACAGTATATGTATGTGCAAGCTTTGGAAGTATTGATGAAAGCGTTTGACTGGATTTATGCTTTAAAAATTGTACTGAATATTATACAGACTTAGTTTTTGATACAAAATTTTGCACAGAATTATGATTTTTTTATTTTTTATTTTTTTATGAATCCTGCCTATATTCAAGTGTTGATAAAAAAATAATGCTTTAAGCTTTATGCTTTTTTTAAATAGAGGGTCTGATCTTTATTTTAATAAAATATTCATACATCAAAATATACTGGAGGACATCATTTTAGTGAAAATCTAAATCGCTGGTGTGACTGGCAACTTTTTTATTAAATGCTGGTGGGGAAAGAGTTGAAATACTTTCATTCAGCAAGGACAGATTAAATTGATGAGAAATTGACAGTAAAGACATACATTACAGAATATTTCTAATTAAAATATTGAAGTTCTTTTTAACTTTCTATTCATCAAAGAAAATCATGCTTTCTACAAAAATTTTGAGCAGCATTAAGAAACACTGATAATAATAAGAACCATTAAACATATCTGTAGCACTGATAGTAATTGAGCAGCAGATCAGCATATAAGAATGATTCTAAAGGATCATGTGACCAAAAAATAATTAATTCATAAGTATGCCAACCTTTTGACCAGTAGTTTAAAGGGCTTATCTTAACAATTTCCATCTGTGTCTTTGCAGAACCCAAGAATGATCTTTTCCTGTTTTATGGAAAGGGGCGACCTGGAACAATCCGTGGTTTGGACATCAATGTGAAGTCTATTAATGAGCACATGGTTTCTATTGAAGACTTGACGAATCCAAGAGCTCTTGACTATCATGCTGAAATGGGAAACATTTACTTTGCTGATACTACAAGTTTTTTGATAGGGCGGCAGAAAGTCGATGGAAGCAGTCGGGAAACAATTCTCAAAGATGGTAATTCTTCTTCATATTATTGGTGTTTTCAGTTTGTAAAATTTATTTTACCCTTTCTTATACAAAGACTCTGTTTATACCTTGAATGAATTGAAATCATATAAAAAGTACAAAGGTTATTTTATTTTTTTTTTTTATTTATTTATATCAGCTTTTCATCGGCCAAATTATGTGTGCTCTTACAGATCTTGATAATGTGGAGGGGATTTCAGTGGATTGGATTGGAAATAATCTCTACTGGACCAACGATGGCTACAGAAAAACCATCAGTGTGGCTAGGCTAGAGCGGGCATCTGAAACCAGGAAAACTCTTTTGGAAGGAGACATGTCTCACCCTAGAGCCATAGTGGTGGATCCTTTGAATAGGTACAGTAGAAAGAACAGCTGTGATATCATCACAATCCTAGATTATGATTTTCAAATCTGGTTTAGGTTTCTATTTCCTGTGTTTTTGCACCATTGAGTAATGTAGCCAATCGCAGACATATGTATTGGTTTTGTGAATGCAGTGGCCATTTAGAGGTTTAAGTTAGTCAGAATCCACTCCACCCAAAAGTGCTGAGGTCTACACGTGCACAGATACTTTCAAAAGAAAGTGTAGGTATAATGTAAATAAGAGATTATTTGTGCAGTATAGAGCTTTAATGATTATAACATAACTTTGTGAGATCAAGATGAACTTAGATGTGTGACAGCCTTTTAGTGATTGTGAGGAGTGTGTTGTTTGCATGCTTTCTAGGCTATAATTAGTTCTGAATTTGACCATTCTTCGAACTGCGATGAATGGCATTCCAAGAAGCATTAATCCAAGATTGTCACTTGCTAACTGAGGGAAAGTGAAGCAGGTCCAAGCTGGTGCGTTCGAGTGGAGGGGGGAACTAATTAGCATATGTATTATTTCATGCATACTCAGTGAGGTAAGGGTGTAGAGTTTTATTCAAGAGTTATATTCCATTTCAAGATGTGAATTAATTATTTTCAGGGGGCAAAAGAAAAAAAAATAACAAAACAAAAAAAATCTTTATTTTAAGTATGTCATTTTGATGAACAAAGATATGTTTTAAGGGATAAAATTAGTGGTTGCAGGGGGACTTTAACAGATATGGTGCCAGAATATCAGGCCTCCCTAGGTGTGTTCTATGTTTTGTGGATATATACCTTATATCAAATTAAAAATTTAATACACTTTTTCTAAAGTTGACTATTGAAATATTCTAACTATTAGTAACTTTTCAACTACATGATCTGACTTTCATTAGAGCATTAGTAGACTAGAGTAATGAAATGCAGAGCTCTACTCACTTTCCACTTGGCCTGAAGGAACAGTCTTCATTACAGTTCATTTTTAACACTTGTTTACACTGCATGGCTTCAGATGCGATTGCAATTGTACATAGAGTAGTGAAGCATACATGTGCCCATCCACGCATATCTCTGTCTGTACTGGTTAGTGTGTGTGTGTGTGTGTGTGTGTGTGTGTGTGTGTGTGTGTGTGTGTGTGTGTGTGTGTGTGTGTGTGTGTGTGTGTGTGTGTACCAGTAAGTTGGCATGGCACGGCCAGTAAAAATGGTGAGGTTGATGGCCCAGAGCCAATCTCATTATCACCCTCCCTGGGTGTGAGAGTAACTCATGAATCCTGAGGAGGTGCAGCCAGCCAAGGCTGAAGAATCGAGATACTGCAATGAGGAAACAACCACTCTCAGCCCTCTCAGATTCAATCAAACAACCTGCTCACTCTCTTTTTATCTGATTAAAAAATACTCAAGTACCAAAATACTGATTGGTTGATGGTCGTCAGATCTTTTGGGGTATTCCACGTGGTATCTTAAGGGTGCTTTGAGTACTTTTTAATTAATTTATTTTTACATTTCTGTAAATAAATGCCTTATTTTAAAAGTGTGCACTTATCATTAAGTAATCAATATACATTGGAATAGATTTATACCATCTTTAATGAACCCAAGTGGTGTTGATTACCAAATCATTTGAAGAGAGGGAAAGTAAATGCAGAATAGTTTAATTATTTCCATACATAATCGTTAATTAACTCAGAGCCATAATTATATTCATTGCTCAGACCTCATGCTTGTATGGTTTATGCGACTCTCTCTATCGCATTTAATACAGCTAATGCATCTCGAATGGAAGTTCTAACAGTAAAATAAGCAAGGGGCAATGACTGAAAGCTAAAAAATGAAAAAATGTCTTTTTGTGGGTTTGTCTACAGATACTTGCAAATAGTGCACATTTGCGTGAGTAAAATGTAAAAACACCAACTTATCTCCCAGTCACCACCACGTGTCATTCCCGATGGGATAACTTTAGTGGTGTGGAAGCGATTAAAATCTGCATTAAAAGCATTGTCTGCTGAACTGCCAGCTCAGAGGATGTCATGCAGACTGCTTGACACTAGTCTTTGGGAGTGGAAAGCTAAAGCTTTCTGGAGCTAACACTCAGACAGGAAATCAGAAGCACATCTCTTCTGAGGTGCCATTGATGTGTCCTGTTTTGACAGCCGGTAAAAAAAAGTCTCTGAGGAAAAGGATGAAGGTGGAAGATGGAAATTTGGAGCGGATGGACATTTTTGACCTCTCTAACAGGGCATCAGAGGATAGACTGCATGCACTTTGAATGACGGCCAAAATAAAGTGATTCATGTACAGTGCTTTAAAGCAAAGCAAGCTTTTTCTGGCTGTAAGAGTGAGAAACTTAATTTATGATAAATTAAGAGACCACTTATAAAATTTGATATTTTAAAAATTTAATAATTATTATAATATGATGCGGTACTTATTATAATGATACGGAATTTAATAATTTTTCCCGTGGGCTTACCACCTACAGGAGGGACCGTAAGGGGCCGGCAGTCGAAGGCGGGGGCCTCGACAGCCCGATCCCTGGACACGGAAACTAGCTCTAGGGACGTGGAACGTCACCTCACTGGCGGGGAAGGAGCCCGAGATTGTGCGTGAGGTTGAGAGGTTCCAACTAGCGATAGTCGGGCTCACCTCTACGCACAGCTTGGGCTCTGGAACCACACTCCTCGAGAGAGGATGGACTCTTCACCACTCTGGAGTTGCCCATGGTGAGAGGCGGCGGTCTGGTGTGGGTTTGCTTATAGCCCCCCAGCTCAGCTGCCATGTGTTGGAGTTTACCCCGGTGAACGAGAGGGTCGCTTCCCTGCGCCTTCGGGTCGGGGATAGGTCTCTCACTGTCGTTTGTGCCTACGGGCCGAACGGCAGTGCAGAGTACCCAGCCTTCTTGGAGTCTCTGGTAGGGGTGCTGGAAAGTGCTCCGACTGGAGACTCCGTCGTTTTACTGGGGGACTTCAACGCCCACGTGGTCAACGACAGTGACACCTGGAGGGGCGTGATTGGGAGGAACGGCCCCACTGATCTGAACCCGAGCGGTGTTCAGTTATTGGACTTCTGTGCTAGTTACAGCTTGTCCATAACGAACACCATGTTCAAGCATAAGGGTGTCCATCAGTACACGTGGCACCAGGACACCCTAGGCCGTGTTGGACTCCAGCAGGGCTGCCCTTTGTCGCCGGTTCTGTTCATGATTTTTATGGACAGAATTTCTAGGCGCAGCCAGGGGCCGGAGGGGGTCAGGTTTGGTGACAACACGATTTCGTCTCTTTCGTCGATTTCGATGATGTTGTTGTGTTGGCCTCATCAAGCCAGGACCTTCAGCATGCACTGGGACGGTTTGCAGCCGAGTGTGAAGAGGCTGGGATGAGAATCAGCACCTCCAAATCCGAGGCCATGGTCCTCAGTCGGAAAAGGGTGGCTTGCCCACTTCAGGTTGGTGGAGAGTTCCTGCCTCAAGTGGAGGAGTTTAAGTATCTTGGGGTCTTGTTCACGAGTGAGGGAAGGATGGAACGGGAGATTGACAGACGGATCGGTGCAGCTTCTGCAGTAATGCGGTCGATGTACCGGTCTGTCGTGGTGAAGAAAGAGCTGAGCCGCAAGGCGAAGCTCTCGATTTACCGGTCAATCTACGTTCCTACTCTCACCTATGGTCATGAGCTTTGGGTCATGACCGAAAGGACAAGATCCCGGATACAGGTGGCCGAAATGAGCTTTCTCCGCAGGGTGGCTGGGCGATCCCTTAGAGATAGGGTGAGAAGCTCAGTCACCCGGGAGGAGCTCAGAGTAGAGCCGCTGCTCCTCCACATCGAGAGGGGTCAGCTGAGGTGGCTCGGGCATCTGTTCCGGATGCCTCCTGGACGCCTTCCCGGGAAGGTGTTCCGGGCGCGTCCCACTGGGAGGAGACCCCGGGGAAGACCTAGGACACGCTGGAGAGACTATGTCTCCCGGCTGGCCTGGGAACGCCTCGGTGTCCCCCCAGAAGAGCTGGAGGAAGTGTCTAGGGAGAGGGAAGTCTGGGGTTCTCTGCTTAGACTGCTGCCCCCGCGACCCGGCCCCGGATAAGCGGAAGAAGATGGATGGATGGATGGATAATATTGTTTGTACTGTATTTTTGATCAAATAAATGTTGACATGTCGAGCATTCTTATTTAGCATTCATTGAACATTCAACATAACATCAGAAACATAAAAAAACGTCCTCGGTTACTAACGTAACCTCGGTTCTCTCTAGAAGAGGGAACGAGTACTGCGTCTTAGCTAAGACGCTACGGGAAAAGTCTCTTTTCACGATACACTGAAGCAAAAAATTATCCTTAATTTTGAAATATTGTAAAGCGCATTAGCAGCATACAGCCATAGGCGAGACGGCTCGCTCGCTCATTGGCTGCTCTGCGGCAACTGCATAAGCCTATCGAGTGCAGGCTGATGTAACATCTGACCAATGAGGGCACTTCGCACCCTACATGCCACTTCCCGCCGAAACGGGTGTGGCCTAGCCCTATAAAGGGAGCTCGAAAAGGTTGTCTCACCTGATTTATTTCATCGCCGTAGCGAACCAGAGTGAATCGTACGCACGGCAGAGAATGCAGTACTCGTTCCCTCTTCTAGAGAGAACCGAGTTTACGTTAGTACCCGAGTACGTTCTCTTACGAGAGTTCTCTTGTACTGCGTCTTAGCTTAGATGCTACGGGAACCCCATGTAAAGCGCAGTGCGTGCAGAGATCACACACCAATAAACCTGGAAGCAAAGCCCAGGATTTACAGTGCACAATCACTAGAGGGACTCACAGAGAGTCCTAGAACAGGAGGGGGGAACCCTCTGTCCCCATATCTAGAAGTGTCCGTAGACGCGACAATATGACATCACATATTCAAGGCAAGGCCTGACTAATGTGGGAATGTGGGTCTTACGCAATACTGCCCATATAACAGTCGGCAGCGCATCGCGCTTGCGATCTCAGAGTTCCAATCAGGACACTGATTCAACTATACCGACAACAGCTTTGCTTGCAGAGCGGGAACCTCTAGATTATAAAACCTGATAAATGTAGACGGCGAGGCCCATCCTGCCGCCATACATATATCCTGTAAGGAAATCCCACCAGACTCTGACACCCAGTTGGCACTGAAGGCCCCTGGAAGTGTAAGCTAACACTATGGCGTCAACTATCCATCTGGATAGGCTCTATTTCGAAACAGCCATTCCCTTGGAACGTCCACTGAACGAGACAAACAGCTGTTCAGTCTGTCTAAAGACAGCAGAGCGAGACACAAAAGCTCTTAAAGCCCTAACGGGGCAAAGAAGACTTGAGTCTCCATCCTCTTCTGACACCGACAGGGCAGACAGGGAAATAACCTGAGCCCGAAACGGTGTGTTGAGGGATTTTGGTACATAACCGTGCCTAGGTTTGAGTATGACTCTTTAGTCATTAGGCCCAAACTCCAAGCACGTCGGGCTCACCGAGAGTGCGTGCAGGTCACCCACACGCTTCACTGAAGTGAGAGCCAACAAGAACACTGTCTTGAATGACAGATGTTTGAGGCTAATCGTTTGGATAGGCTCGAAAGGGGAACCTTTCATGGCCTCCAAAACCGTCGAGAGGTCCCATACAGGGACTGACGGAGGTCTGGGAGGATTCAGCCTCCTAGCTCCTCTAAGGAAGTGGATGACCAAATCGTTCCTTCCTATTGACTGACCGAGTGTTGTCTCAGAAAACGCTGCCATAGCCGCCACGCAAACTTTGAGCATGGAGGGGGCTCTGCCCTTATCCAACAGCTCCTGTAGGAAGGAGAGAACCTCCGTCACTTCACAATTAAGGGGTGAACGTCCCCGAGCTGTGCACCAGCTGGAGAATACTGACCACTGCGAGGCATATAGCCGTCGAGTCGACGGAGCTCTAGCCTGAGTGATAGTATTTAGCACTCCCACTGAGAGATCAGCGGGTAACCGTTGAGCGCCCACACATGGAGGGACCACAACTCCGGTTGAGGGTGCCAAATCGAGCCCCTGGCCTGCGAGAGGAGGTCCCTCCTCAACGGCACTGGCCACGGGGCAGTGTCTGCTAACTGCATCAAATCTGGAAAGCATGGTTGGTTCTTCCAAAGTGGTGCTACAAGCAGTACTGAGCATCTTGTTTCCCTCACCCGTTCCATCACCTGCGGAAGGAGGGAGACGGGGGGAAAAGCATAGAGCGGGCAGCACGGCCACCTTTGTGACAGCACGCTTTCGTTCTTGGAAAAGAACGCGGGGCAGTGAGCGTTTTCGTGGGACGCGAAGAGGTCCACTTCCGCCCTGCCAAATCTTTCCCACAGCAGCTGGACTCTCTGTGGGTGTAGAGACCATTCGCCCGTGGGAATTTTGTTTCTGGACAGTCTGTCTGGACCCAGATTCTGTAGCCCAGGCACATGAACTGCTCTCAGCGAGCGCAAGTTGCGCTGAGCCCAAACCAGGAGGCGTTCTGCCAACCTGTACAGGTTTCGGGACCTGAGACCGCCCTGGCGATTTATGTAGGACACCACAGACATGTTGTCCGAACGGACTAAGACATGGTGGCCCTTGATTCGGGGACAAAAACGCGTCAGCGCGTTCTCCACTGCCAGCATTTCCAGACAGTTGATATGTTGGAGCTTTTCCCGTTCCGACCACAGGCTAAAGAACGGTCTGCCCTCGAGCAGCGCTCCCCATCCCGAAGTGGAGGCGTCCGTCGACACCACTTTCACTTTCGAGGAGCCTGTCCCCAGGCTTACACCTGATTGGTACCAGTCGTCCGCTGTCCAGGGTTTCAAGGCTGTAACACAGTTCTGATTGACCTTGAGACGCAACTGACCGGATATCCACGTTCTGCGCGGTACTCGCGCTTTCAGCCAGAACTGCAAGGGGCGCATGCGGAGCAGCCCCAACTGAAGAACTGGCGATGCTGAGGCCATGAGACCTAGCATCTTCTGAAATCCTCTGAGCGAGAAGGTCGCGCCGCAGTGGATAGAGCTCGCTGCGCGCTGAATGCCCAACGCGCGCTGTGGCGACAGCCGCGCCGTCATGGACCGTGAGTCCAGAGCTATACCCAAAAACAGTATCGTCTGACTGGGGTTCAGTGAACTCTTCGTCCAGTTGACACTGAGACCGAGTTTCTCGAGGTGATCGAGTAAAATGGCCCTGTGTTCCACGAGCTCTGATCGTGATTGAGCCAGAATCAGCCAGTCGTCCAAATAGTAAATGTACGAGGAGCCAGGGACAAGCCGAACGGCAGGACTGTATACTGGTACGTCTGGCCCTCGAAGGCGAATCTCAAGTATCGCCTGTGACGTGACGCTATCTGTATTTGAAAATACGCTTCCTTCAGATCTATCGACATGAACCAGTCTCCTCTGCGAATATGCGCGAGGAGTTTCCTGGTTGTAAGCATTTTGAAACTGCGTTTCGCCAATGCTTTGTTCAGCTGTCTTAGATGCAGTATGGGTCTGAACCCCCGTCTTTCTTGGGCACTAGAAAGTATCTGCTGTACAGCCCCCCTTCGCTTTGAGCTTGAGATACAGGCTCCACAGCCCCTTTGCTCAACAGTTTTGATATTTCGGCTCGAAGTAAGTGTGCTACTTCTGTTTTGACCGTAGTTTTGACGCGCTAAAAAGCGCGGAGGGCGTCGAAAAAACTATAGCGAGTAGCCTCTCTTTATAATGTCTAGCACCCAATCCGAAACCCCTGGAAGCGCTGACCATGCGTCTGCATGAATGGCTAAGGGTTGGATGCGAAGCGCGCTCTACTGGCTGGGCAACGGCAGTGCTTCGATGTGCTGTAACATGGGCGTTATGCCTGTGATATTTGAGGCGGGGAGCGCGCTGATCACAGCGGGCAAATCGCTCGTCCTCGGCCCCGCCGTGGTGCTTAACCGAGTGAGGGAGGGCTGAGCGAGTCCCGTGGGACTCGTGCTGTCTGTGAGTAATTGTGGGCTGTAAGCGTGCACATTTACTGCTTTTGACGCGTTGTCTGCTTGGGCAGAGTGAACGTGCATGGGTTTCGTTTTTACAGAAACCACGTGACGTGTGTGACATAGTGTTTGTGGGCACTGAAGAGTGGGCACGTTTACTATGTAGTGTGCGCGATCGACCTGAGTCGTTTTTATGGGCGCGAGCCCATATATGTGGAGATGGGCACTGAGCAGTGGGCATCGTCACTACATTTATAGCACCATCGGCCGTGGCCGGGACACCAGAAATTACTCCCTTTTCGGGCAATATCTGGGTAGCCGTAAAAACAGCTTTTGTGTGATGCACAAAAAATTTTAAACTCCTCTTACACTGACCATTAGCTATATATATATATATATTGTGACGAGTGGGGCGGGGCCGAGGGATGTGGGAACACGAGTGAGGCCGGTGGAGTGATTGGGAAATCCGCTACACCTGCGACCCACCACCGGTCTTGAGTCCCACAGAGGAGATGGAAGGATATAAAACTGGAGCGACGACAGTGAAGGACGAGAGAGGACCAGGCCTGGGCATTATTTTAGGTTTTGGTTTTATTTTGTGCGCACCAGTCATCCGTGAGGGGCTGGTGCGCTGTTTTGTGTTTATTTTGTCATTAAAGTCTTCGTTTGATTGTCCGCCGGTTCCCGCCTCCTTCTTCCCAATGATTAGCCAGGTTTAATTCATTACATATATATATATATATATATATATATATATATATATATATATATATATATATATATATATATACAAGACTTCATTTTTTATGAACCTCAGGCCCTGTTTTGTGCTGTACTCATAGAAAATGGCATGTAATCTTTGCTCATGTTGGTTGGACCCTGCATATTATTACATTCTAAAATCTGCAGATTTGGAGCATGCTGTTTGCCTTCTGAATAATTCATGTGGTCATGTAGCCAACACTCCTTGCACGTTTTATTCGCCCTCTGTCCAATTCTGTTTTATGTGGTGTACTTGAAGCACGACTTCTATCAGTGATGAGACAGAAAAGCTTGCGTTGACCGCTGAGTAGTACTCAGAGCAAAACAAATCCCTTAAGCACACTTACTAGGCAAAGGATCATGTCAGAACATTGACCCAATCACTTTTCAAATATCACTAACCTATTACAGTTCATGTTGGCACAGGAATCTATACGCCCCACATAGAAAAGGAAATGTAAGAAACCTCATTTCCTGAAGGAGGGAACAGACATATGTCGAAAGTGACTGACTAAAAGGGAAATACATAAATGTACACATTTACAGATTAATTTCCAGTTTCCCCTATGTGTGAGTTGCTGTTTTTTTGGTTAAGCATATTTTGTTATGTTCCGTTAAGCTTGCACATTTTTAGACCTGCAGGCAATTTGTTTCTATCTGCTTAAACTGTACACTTCCTGTGTTAGCAAGTAATATGTGATTGATATTTATGCTTGCTTCAAAAGTAAATACAAGTGCTTTTTTTCAAGGACTACACTGACTGTGTTCTGGTTTTGGGTACAGTTGGATGTACTGGACGGATTGGGAAGAGGATGAGGTGAACGACAGCATCGGTAGAATAGAGAAAGCCTGGATGGACGGTTCCAACAGGAAAATATTTGTCACATCTAACATGCTGTGGCCCAATGGACTCACTCTGGACCATGGAACCAGTACCATGTACTGGTGTGATGCCTATTATGATCACATTGAGAGAATCTACCTCAATGGCACTGGCAGAATGGTGAGTGAAACTGCTCAAATGTTGTTGTTTTGTTAGTTTAGAAATCTTAGAAATCAAATGGGATTATTTTTAACAAATGATACAGAGCTTACTAAAACCTGGAAGAGAATTAACATTTAGCCTGGGTTCCCTCATAATTTAATTGAAAAAACTTTTCTCTCTTGTTCTACAACATATACATTATCACCAGTCATACCTAAAATGTGAATTTTGTTTCTAATAACTTGCTAATATGGCCCTCAACTCCAATGCTAATGCTGTTTTGTAAGGACCACAATTCAACAATTAATTAAGCATGTACTATCACACTCACAAATTATAATTTTTTTTAATGGACTTCAAACATTTTTAATCAGGCAGTGATTGCAAAGATGAAAATTGAGGTCTGACTGTTCCTAGGTTGTTGCACAGAATGGGAAAGTATCTTCAAGTAATGTTCACTACAAACTTTATTTTTACTCCAGATTGAAAACCACTATTATAAAACCAATTTGAAATTCCTGAGGGAACCCATGGCAATTTAGCTTTTTGTATAGGCCTATGGATTGACGTTATGACTAAACTGCTATATTATTGAGACAAACTTTGACAGAATTAACATATAGAGCTATAAAATGTATGTTGACAGCAGAGCTTGGATAATATGGTCTTGGATGAATAATTTAATGCAAAATGAGAGTGCATTTTGAGAGTTTACTGGCATTTATCTGAAGCATTGGAACATTGTTGACATTATTTTTAAACTTTCCATCCCATTACTGTGCAGGAGGAAAAGAAAATAGACATTAATGAAAAAAAAAGTTAATCCTTCTGGCACAGTTGTCAGAACAGTGCATGGTAATTATTATTATTATTTTTATTTTTTGCAATTCACTGTAGGTTGTGTACAGTGGCAGGGAACTCAATCACCCGTTTGGGATTGCACAGTACCAAAATTCCATCTTCTGGACGGAGTACATGAACGCCTCCATCTTCCAGTTGGATCTGGTCTCTGGTGAAGTCACTCTGCTGAGGAGTGAACGGCCACCTCTTTTCGGGCTCAGAGTTTATAATGCACAAAGCCAGCTGGGTAAAGTCGCTTTAACTTAACACTTAAAAAGTCAATTTAAGGAAAGTTAAAGATTACAGAATGACACATTTTTCATCTTTTTTCAATGATATTTTGATTAGTAATGATCAGACTTGATATTATTTCTCTTTTAATTTATACAGGTAATTTGTAATGTAATTTGAACTGACCACAACACAGTAGCAGTGACAGGAAGATGAATTTACTAAATGTAATTTAATTAAAAAATAATAATAAAAACTAAAATGTTTACATTCTCCATCTAACTCACGTTGCTTCCATTTTGAAGACTTGAAGAGTAAATTAGAGCATTCTGGAAAATTAATTGTTGTTCTCCCATGACAAGAAAAAAAAAGTTATTTATTAATGTATATTACCATTCCATAGCTTGGGCTCAGTAAGATTTTCCTCCCTTTTTTTTATTAAAAAATCTGACTAAATACTTAACATTTTTGTAATCAAATAAATAAATAAATAAAATTAAATCTAAAGTCTAAACTTTTTGGATGTTTTCAGTTCATTTCTGAATGGTGCACAACATTTGACTTTGGTGCATAATGGTTCATCGTACCAAATTATACTATGCTTGAAATAAATGCACAAAAAAATCTAGCTGGAAAATTGTTTCACATATTACATGGAGTAGTGCATTCTTTCAGAAAATTCATAATAAATGACTTTTTTTTAAAAAAACAGTTCTGCTTTTACAAATGTTCTTGGTTTTCACTTTGATCAGCATAGACCCATCTGCAGAGTAGGAGCCGTACTGTTGAGTGGGTGGGTTTAATCTTCTAAAGCTCTGTTTAGAATGTTTAACTCTGTGTGGATGTCTAAGGCAAGGAGGGATGATTACTGTCATCCTCACTCATAACTGCTAGTCATAACACACAGAGGGAGGGACGCTGCTCAGCGGGGCCCTTGCACATGCAGACGAGTGGCACAGAGAACACAGCCGTGTGTTCGGCTCCCACATGTTTCATCTCTTACTTTCGCGGTGCATTTTTAGAGGAGCAGAATGAACGCTACTTGTCAAAGAGACTCACTCTTTTGAGAATGACGACATAGGCTTTTGGGACCAGCAGTCTCTTTCATTTTTTAAATATTCTCCTCTTGACATGGAACTTACAGCATTCATAACACCAAGTCTTGTGGCAAGAGAAGTCTGGGAACTGCCGTTATGTCATGTATGAATTTCCTGCCTTGACATTATGGCCTTTTTGACAGTCTATGTTCTCAGCAGAAGAGGAATTTCTTCAAAGCGCTTGTCAGGAAAAAGATTAATTGTGTTTCCGCTCCCTGGGGTACCACAGATTGGCCGTTACAAAACAGTTTTTATCTCATTGGTCCAGGCAATGACTTTCAACCCCTCTCTAAATGAAACCTTATTATTGTCCCCATTCCTCAACTTAATAAGTGACAGTTTTCTTACAAAACTGTGTTTTTCTCCTCTCATCCCCCATTGTACTGTAGGTGTCATTGCCCACACAACAAATTATGTCTTGTGAAAGAAAAAGAGTGTCAAATGGCTCTCGTCTCCAGTGTTTCCAATAATTTACTTGACGTGTGATTAAAAATAATGTCCCTGTGTACCACCAGCATCCCAGAAGAGCAGGAAATTGGTTCTGAGTGAGCAGTGAAGAAGAACTTTATGTTCTGTGCTTCAAGGAGAGACATTGATAAAAGCCATAAAGTGATGAACACATAAACAGTCGTCCTGCCCGTGGGAAAGAAGATTTGTAGATATCTCTTGTTTAGGCCTATGTTTGTTTTTTAGGTGACAATGCCTGCCGGGTGAATTATGGTGGTTGCGGTACCCTCTGTTTGGCCGTCCCGGGAGGCCGGGTGTGCGCATGTGGCGACAACCAGCACCTGGACAAGAACAATGTCACATGCTCTGGTAGGGTTTTTTAAAATACCATTTTCTTAAAAAAATACAGGACTAAGAAAGCCTCTTTAAAAAATAAAGAAAAAAAAATTAGTTACCAATGTGTTCATTATAAGTAAAACAAGTTAAAAAAATTTTTTTAAATGGCAATCAAATTGTCGTATTCAAATTATTTTATCTAACAAATGTTTAAAAATACAGTTAAATGTAAAAACCTCTGAATGTCAGTATGTTTGTATGTAGCTTTTCAAAATTTCCAAAGAATCTGTGCCTTTGCTGGTGACCATTGTTCTTCAAAGGCCAAAGTTTACTTTTATTTTTTATATTATAAATTAATTTAAAAGCTGTATTTTTACTTTACATTTAACATATAAATTATTTCAAATGTCTTCTTATTTATCATGCAATATGTGATTTTATCAATTTAAAATATTTGTTTAATTATAAATGTCTAATTTATTGTTTTATTTTATTTTTAGATCAGTCCTAGTCCTTCATAGAACTCATCAGTTACTCAAATAGAGATGAACATAATCTAAATTCATGCTGTTTTAAATATGTAATACTTGTTTTTTGTCATGTTATAATAAAGATGGAAGTAACATGCTTAGTTTATTTGAAAAAGTATCACGACGATAATTGTATGAATTCAAAAAGCAATATGTTACTTTAATTATAGTTTTACCCCCAGACTCCACATCATCCAAAGAGTGAGTCTGACTATATTTTCCTTTAAGGTCTTTTTTTTATATTATTCATTTTTTATTTTATTTTTTTACTGTAGACTCAGCAGGTCAAGAGGAGCCCCAGCAGTGCAAAAATGATGAGTTTCAGTGCAGGAACTGGCGCTGCATACGAGTCAGTTGGATTTGTGATGGAGATGATGACTGTTTAGATGGCAGTGATGAGGAGGCCCACATATGCTGTATGTACCTTGTATTCTTTCTCTCTGACGACGATGTATAATCCCTGTTGTATCTGCTTTACTAAACCATCAAACCTCTGTGGCCTCAAGCTGTGTCATTTACCATGCACTCAGTATCATATGTCTGTGATGTATTACTCCATACAAAATTTCCATTCTGTTCAGGTATCAGAGGTGTCTTCCATTTTTTACCGAACTGGTAACAAGATGAACACTGCAACAATATCACAAAATGGATATTTTTTATTGTTTTATTTTTTGGAAGGAAGTGCTCATCAATTCTATATTTAGTTGATCAAAAATATAGTAAAAAAAAAAAAAAAAAACCTTCAGGATTCAATTAATAGATTTATTTAAAATTAGGGCTGGGCAAGTTAAAGTGTTATTATTTAATACATTAATTAATTAACACCGACAATTATTTTATCACGCATTAACACAGTTATTATTATTATTATTGATTTTGTTGTTGTTGTTATTATTTTGAAAGTCACTTGCTCAGCGGCTCTGAATACACATACAGACAAACCATGGGTCAAGGTTAAGGCTAGATGGCATATGGCAAAAACTACTGGGCATGCGCACATCAATATAGCATATTTTTTTCTCACTTTGTACAACAATAATTACTATTTTTGCATTATTTTAAGGGGTATGTTTAGAACTGTGCTAGGTATAGTAGTTGATTAAACACAATCTAATAGGTAGAACATTTTATTTATTGTTAGCTTCCAGGGATTTATTGCACCGCGCCGCTTGTGTCCAGTGTTAGGACCACCACAAATGCTCTCATTGTATAATAGTAAATACAAATGCTGATAAAATATATATTGTAGTTTAAATTGCACTGGATAAATACATCTACATAAATGTAAATCTGAACAAGCAGACTATTTACATATACTGTGTAGATAATTAAAAAGTTGTTAATTGACATCTCAGGGAAAAATGGCTGCAATATCAAACAGGAAGAACACCGGTAATAAAATGTTCTCCCACGCGCTGCATCCCACAGCACAGTCAGCTCATGAGCTAATCGATAAGATAAGCACCATGTTAAAACGCTGAATCATTTTTCACTATGAGAAATACTTTAATGTGATGTTCTACCAGAATTATTAGAATCTGCAAAATCAATTTTCTGCTTTGCTGGGATGTCTTATAGTTTAAAATGGCAGAAACTTTACTGCCTGATCCAACTTGAATCTGGTTTCCCATTTCATCTGTTACTCATTGTCTGTTGGGGACGTGTTGAGTATCCAGGGTCATGAGTAATAGCAGGTTCTATTATTAAATAGAACAAATAGGAGAGGAAAACACAATGGCTACTTTAAATAAACCCAACAGCCTGAGGGCAAACTCATATTTTGAGATAAATGTGAAGCTAGCTCAAGAGAATAGATGAATAGCACAATGAAAGCTGCTGTGCCAAAACAAAAGTAGAGTATTATGCATATGAACTCACTTATATGTAAAGCGGGCTATCAGCAGTATAACAAAACATGTAAAAAAATAATAATAATAATAAATAAATAAACAAACATAAATAAAACAATAGAAATACATATCAAGCTTGCAAATGCTTTGTAACCTGCAATATTTGATACCATATTTATAAAATATGTACTCATTAGAACAAAACATTTCATTGACATGCACTGAATTTTTTGTTTCTTTTGTTCCTTCCAGCTAACCACAGTTGCCCGGTTGAACAGTTCAAGTGTCCCAGTAACCGCTGCATACCCAAAAGGTGGCTTTGTGATAGAGCTAATGACTGTGGAGATAATGAAGATGAGTCTAATAAAACATGCTCAGGTAGAACTCTACTCCCTACACATTAAACGGATTAATGCACCAATATGTGCCTATAATACATCGGGGTCACTTATTATAAAACCAATAAAACTTATTAATCCTCTATGATTTTTTTTTTTAGATTCTTTCTTATTTCAGAGTCACATAACTGTAGAATCTTAAAGCAGACATTAATATCACTTAATTATTCATATTTAATAATTAAAATCATATTATAAGTGACAGAACTGGGCTACCCACATACAAATTTTTTATTGTCTTTAATATATTATAGTTTTTGCTACATTTTTAGCTGGAACATTTTCTTGGCTTTACTGAGTAATTGCATGCATATGTTCATGTTTTAAGGGGCAAAATATTATTTCTAAGATCATATATATACAATTACAGTTTTAAAAAATAAATAAAACATGGATTTCAGTAGGAGCTGTGAACATTGCAGTTTTTTCTGCCATTGAAAAGTGAGTGACAGCATCAACTTTTGCTATAGTAGAGTGATTCACCTTCTATTTTTGAAATGTGGGTTTGTTATTTATATCAATGATGAGTATTTCAATTTGCAGCATCTGTTAGAGTTGAGTTACCTTCTCAGGTACTGTAATAGGGCAAGGAGCATTGACCTGTTTTTATTTTTATTTTTTATGAGAGCAAGATAATCGATATGTGCGTATGTGCAATGAAGTGAAATTTCTCACTGTGGATTGTCAGAATCACTTTCTCCCAACCTTCTTTTTACAAACTAGAGTAATACCTGGCAAGTTTCCAGGAGTTAACACTTTTCACTAGTGCTGTAAGATCAATGGAAGAGAAGAACAGATGTGATAAATGCTGTCAACAGTCTGACATCCCTCTGATAAAGCTGACCCTCCAGCTGGAGACAGCTTAGGCCTTTTTTGACATGGCAGAAGCTTTTAGAGCAAAGTGATGTGGAACACAAGTGAACTGAACCAGCGAGGAGCTGAAATTGACAGCAGACGTTAAAGCTATTTATTATAATGAGTCTGAATCCAAAATGGGCAGTCGGACTCAAGTCTGAGTCCAAGTCGAGTCTGACCAACTAAACGCCACTGTTTGTTAGTATCTTAAGCTTGTTTTAACCTTTACAATTAGAAAAAAAAGCAAGTCAATGTAAATATAACAAAAGCAAAACTCTATTACATCTTGCCATTTTCATTTTTGATTTCACATCATATCATATTAGTGTCCTGCTCAGTAAAATTAAAGTCATGTAACAGAAGTTATGTCTGACTGGATTTATCTATTGTGACAAATTTCAGAGTGAAACAGCTTTTAGAATGTGAAAAATTATAGGGCAGGATTTTACTGTATGCATAATATACAGTAAACATATAAATTCAAGCTTGGGTGGTGGTGACCAGTGAATAGAACCTGAAGAGCAGAAAACTTACCTCTTATTTTTGTTTGTGGCTGTGTGTGTTTTGTGTGGGTTTGATATGATGGGTGGTTATACTTTAGTCAGGGTAGACAGCATTTATTTGTATTTTTTTTTTGTGGATGAAAATGAAAATGTGAGCAAGTCTTTACAGTGACACACTATATATAAAAACCCATAACTCACAGTCAACTCACAACTGTTTTATTTTTTTATGTATCTTGATTCTGTTAGGGATTCTGTTAGCGAATTACTAATCAGCCGCACCTGTCACCAGCTCATCAACACTAGCTCAAATACCCAGTCACTGCAGTTGCACTTTGTCTGGTCTTGAGTTCACTATGATACTCCTTACCTGACTCACTCACCTGGACTCAAACCGGTCATCTGTTTGTCTTCGTCAAAGTCATCATGCGTCAGATCAGAGAAAGACACAGAAGGACCAGTCATTACGTGAGCTATATCCCTTCAGTTTTCGGAACTCTGTGCTGATTTACCTGTTTGCTCTGAATCTCTCCCCTAAGAACCTCTGCTTAATAAAGAACCGCATTTATCCATATATCTTCGTTTGGTTTCGTTATGTAAGGAATAATTGCTTTTGATCCATAAAAACTACTGCCGAAGATGTTAGAGACATTATTTTTATTTGAAACTATAACATGGAGTGTAAGTCTGTGGGAAACACTGAGCACACCTAGTTTCCTAACTTATCATCAAGTGTTAGGCATTGTATTAGGTTATTACATGCGTAGTTTTTGTTCCAATAATTAAAACCCTAGTTTTTTTTTTCAGAATTTACAAGTAGGAAATTACTAGACATCCTGTATGTATGTATATATATATATATATATATATATATATATATATATATATATATATATATATATCAGCATAACAGTGAAAGCTGACACCATGTTTCCTGATGATATCTCCCAAAGGTAACATGTAAAGTGTGAAATGCAACAGTCCTAGTACTGAGCCTTGTGGCACTCCATACTGTACTTGTGAATGATATGATAACTTGTAATTTTCTGCTACAAATTGATGACAGTCAGATAAGTATGATTTAAAGCATGGCAATGCAATTCCATTAATGCCGAACATTTTTTGTAGTCTACTCAAAAGAATGTTGTGGCCAATAGTGTCAAATGCAGCACTAAAATCCAGTATCACTACTAGAGAAATACAACCACGATTGAATAAGAGCAGGTCATTTGTAACTGATGAGAGTGGACTCTGTACTTTGATATGGTCTAAATCCTGAATGGAAATCCCCAAATACACTATTTCTCTTTAAAAGGAACATAGGTGAGATAATTCTGCCTTTCAAAAGTATTTTTGACAGAAGACTGAGTTCTGTCAGGACCACTATCATCAAAGATGGCTGACAATTAGCATACAATTTGAATTTGGATATGGTTCTGGTCTGGGCAAAAAATCCCTGCTAGGCTGCATGGATAAGAGCAGGGACAGCTGCGATAACCACCCAGTGTAAACAGAACAGAACCAACATTAGTGTATTGCAGATATCATTAAAGTTAAATAATTTAATGTACACATTTAGAATTAGTCTGATTCAAATGAGAATCAGAAGGCTGAATCTTGACTGACAGAGGAGGAGTCGGGGATGAAGGAGGGTTATTAGCTATTAAACAAATCAAAAACTGCAGATAAACTGAGGGTTGTTATACAGTATATGAATGCTTATATAGTTGTCATATTCCTATAGTAGATGGGGATCAGCTGAGAATCAGCTGATGCTTGCTTGACTAATGTGACCTGCTACTTACTAACGATAATAGATCATGGAAGTAAAGAAGTTAATAAAATCATTACCACTGTGCTGTTGGGAAAGTTCTGTGTCTGTTGATGCTTTATTTTTCATTTAGGCACTGTATTGAATAAATATCTGGGGCTGTGTTTGTTTTCTTCTAAGAGAATCAAAAAGTAAGCAGATCTAGCAGCTTTTAGAGATTTTCTATAAGTAGAATTACTTTCCTGCCATGCAATAATAAATACCTCTAGTTTTGTTTTCTTCCAGCTACGCTCCATTTTCTGGGCTGCTTTCTGTGCAAGTGTGCTTGTTATACCATGGTGTCTGACTGTTTTCCTTAATCATCTTTAAGCGTTAAGGACAAACCGTATCTAAAGTCCTAGAAAAGATAGAGTCAATAGTTTCTGTTACACCATCAGGTTTTTCTGAGCTATTGGATATGCTGAGATATGAGCCTCTGGACTTTGCAGGCTTCGTGTGGCCATCATCCAAGGTGATGAACTCACCCATGAAGTCCTACTGCACTCTTCCATTGCAGCCTCTTTCGAGCCGAGGAGGAAAGTGCCGCAAGCTTTTGATGTGGATCTGTCAGGGTCAGGTGAAGAGCTAGCGCAGGCTCAGTGCCCATGCTCCCCTCACCCCCTGCAGGTTCCCTTCCAGTATGCTTCATGACCGCTGATCTCCATCCCTCCCCCGATGTTCAAGATGTGGTGTCCTTCGCCTTTATAGAGGGTGCTGAGGATGATGCCATTTTGGTGGCAGCAGCTGCAAAGGATGAGTGGTTCAACAGCCCACTGGATTATACTGTGCCCCACTACAGTGACATGGGGGACCTCCATCATAGTAGAGTTCCTACATGTCCTGTTCAAGGCAGTTGATGAGCTTGGTTTAGAGTGGGCACCTCCTGCCAAACCAGCCAGAAGCCATCTGGACGAATGGTACCTCCAGTCGGACAACAGCCGAAAGAACAACTAGCAAATGCCCAGTCTCATTTTCTCCAAAGTGTACAACGAAATATCAAAGTCATGTAACGTGGTTCTTACTAGTCAAGTGCACAATCCAGGATCCTCCCTCCTGTCCGAGTGAGGTATGTTATACTCCACTGGATCTGTCCCTCAGTGAGACGAAAGTGACAGATGGAGCGATCGGCCTCAGCATGGGAAATCAGCTGTGGATGAAGCATTGTAAGGTCTCGAAGAAGAGCCAGAGGCCCCACCCTGACAGAGACAGCAGGCTAGCACTGGAAACAAAGCTGTGTTCCTGATGCAGTCCCTCAGAGGAGGAAAGCTGCACCTAGCACCAAAGACGAGCCATTGAAGGAGTCAGCTCACTCCGCTATGTGTATTTAACATGCCTCCCTGCCTGTTGTGGGCAGCAAGAACAATTTTCATTTTTGTGTTTTGACTGTTCCACTATCCAATGCAATAAAGTAAAAAAAAAAAATTAAAAAAAATACAAAACTCACCTCAATATCAGAGCAGTTTTTTCTCCTCTTACTCCCCTCACCCCCATCACTCACTGTCTTGCTCATGTGGCATTAAACTCCCCGTTCACCCCAACAGTGAGTTAACCCTCACAGTGTGCAGTCTGCCTCGAATACTGTCACAATACACAAAACTTTGGTAGGCATTGCCAGAGGTATCAGAGTGGGTTATAAAATCAATAAAGAATGCTACACACTTCAGTTCTTTCTCAGACTCCCCCATTTCAATGGTGTGTTGATGTACACTGTACAGAAGCAGAATGCCTCAGTTATAAGTGAGGAAATCACAAAATGTGCTGTAGAGACAGTGCCCCTTGCAGATTGTGAGAGCTGCTTTTTTCTGGCACAAGAGTCATCATTTTCTGGTACCAAAGAAAGATGGTGGGCTCTGACCAATCTTTTTATCTGAGACCAATGAATCGTGTGCTATTGAAGCACTCATTCAAAATCATCATGCTGACTGCTTCAGCTCTGGATGAAAACTCACATGCCACAGAGCGTGTGGCGCATATACGTTGCGCGTTAGAATGACGCGTGACTGCTTGAATGTGCTGACCCCTTGGCACAATATGACTGTATCGCCGGATGCGTGAATTATACTTACTATCGAGGGGTGGGGTGATCCATGAAGAGTGGAGATCAATATGATTTGGAGTGTATTTGGCAGGATGTAGGTGAATCTCTCCTGACACAATCTCCTCTGGGGATGGATGCACTAGCTCACTGCTGGCCAAAAGCACACAAGTATGCCTTTCCCCCAGTGAAACTTCTGCCTTTGTGTGCTTTGCAAAATCTGAGAGTTAAAATAATCCATTCTGTTAGTGGCACCAAAATTGCCCAACAAGCCATGGTTCCCAGAAATTGTGGAAGTGCTGGCAGCCCCTCCGTGGATTATCACGCTGAAGAGAGACCTCCTCTCTCAAGCAAAGGGAATGATATGGCAGCCCAACCTAGAGAAATGGAATCTTCATGTCAGGCTGCTCGATGGAGCTCGCCAGTAAGAGACGTGCTTTTTCAGTGCATGTTGAACACTATCACAAGGTTGTCTTTTCGTTAAACATTGAGAAAGTTGGGAAAGTGCTTACTACTCTGTTTAAAGCACAGGTCATAACACTATCTGCTTTTCATCCTGAAACACTGGCTGGGACAGAGATGCTTAATACACGCTTGCTGTGACCTATACTTGCGTTTATATTTGGCACTCTAGACAGTTTCCGCTTCTCAGAGTAGCTATTTGTATGCTTTGGAGAGCAACAGGCCTGCCCGTGTCCAAGTAAAGACTGTCGCACTGGTTTGTCTATGCAATTGCTTTTCTACAGGGCAAACATGCTACTGCGAAAAACTTAAAAGTATAGTGCACAACTCAAGGGGGTTAGATCTTTTGTTGTTGTTATCTTGTTAATTATTCTGTTAATTGTTTTGTTTTGTTTTGTTTTTTGAAACAGCACAAGAACACTGGGTAAGAAGGGAAGCCCTTCTGTCCTTTTGTAATCAGTTCTTATGAAAGTATACTTTAAATAATACATTTAACAACCTAAATTAAAGTAATGCATTAATTTGATTTAAGAAACTACTCAGTTTGTTTTAATTATATAACTAAACATGTTTTAATTGGTTCTGTTCTGTAAATGTTTGTTTTTTTTATTATTTTTGTTTTATTTCTCCAAGAATAGTATGAATTTTATTTCCAAATGAATAAATAAATAAAGTGTTATGCAGAATCAGACAAAAAAATTATATTAAATATTATTTTTATTATTTACTTATTTTTAGCTATTCATATCTCAGGTGGCTACTGCTAAATACTCTAAAAGTCATGAATAATCAAATTAACTTGTTCCCTTTATCATTTTGTCTATAGCCCAGCCATGTCAGGCTGGTCAGTTCACCTGTGGTAACGGTCGCTGTGTACCAGAAGTGTGGCGCTGTGATCAAGATGATGACTGTGGAGATATGTCAGACGAGTCCACTTCCTGTGGTGAGTCACTGTCCTACTAGATTACTGGCTTGTCAAATTTGACTGTGGTTAAACTGGTGAATCTGTCAGCACTGTCATCATGAAATTGCTTTTTTTCACATGGCTATTCAGAGCAGCACATGAATGCTGGGAATGCTGGGTAAGACAGGTGGCCCTTTGAAGAGGCTCAGCAATCTCAGTCCAAAAAAAAAATCCTTTGTCATCAGTTCTTATGAAAGGAGGGAAAGAGTCTTTCCCCTTTATTCTTGGAAAAAACTTACTACTTAATTTTAATTTATTTTACCCTTAAAAGGAGTTTTTTCCTTCTATTTTTCAAATGTATTCTCAGCCAGAAACAAAATAAACACACTAAATTCATGTTTTTATCTTTATTATGATAATGGGCTAATCTGGCTACCATTTATATATAAAGTTGTCTAGCATATCATCTCTAGATCTGTGTCTTGAAAATTGGTGCTCGTCCTGTTTTTTGTTGACTATGCACAAAAATCACCATTTCGAGTATGTGGTTCTTTGTTTCCCTGGGGCCTCTGTACATTGATATGTACATTAAAAGTTCTGTGTAAATGCATCTTTTCATGGTGTGTGTGTGTGTGTGTCTGTATGTATATATAATACTTCTCTTTCATGTCATTTTAACTCCCTCAAGCACTAAATTAAAATTCTGCCATTTCTCTATTATGCTATGTGCTAACAATGTAACTATCTGGGGTTCTGTCACCAAATGCTGCAAATTGCTTAAAGGGCCATTGTATCTTAGGCTGACGCAGTACACTCTTGCACACAATCCCAGTGTAAGCAGTAATTAGAGGGCACGCCTGACTTCACTTAATTGTAATCAAGCTGGGCTGAAAGATGCCTCCTGCAACTGCACTGCACACAACACACCTGGAACGTGGTGACGCTCAGCTTGATGTATGCTAATTACCAATTCCGAAGTTTTCTCAGCTTTCAAAAATATTTTGCTTATTTATAAAATTAGTTCAGCAGTATAGCTGTGGCAGTTGTGGTATTAACTATCACTGCCATAAAAAAAAAATAATAATAATTAATAATAAAAAACACCTTAAATAGTTCATTGAAAATTAATTAAAATAAAATTGCTATTTTCCAAGCTTTGAAAGTGGATAAAACTCTTAATCCTACCTCATACCAAAACTTAACAACTGCCTTACTAACTATTAATCAGCAGCAATATTGAATAATAATGAACTATTATTATATTGTATTATTGATGTATTGTTTATGTTATAAACGTATATAATAGTATTTATATGTGTAGAATTTTCAAATATTAAATTTGGTAACATTTCAAATATTGCATACATTTTAATATTAAAAATATATATATATTTTTAAAACACTTTGTCTCAGAGTTGTTGTAGTGTCTTTACATTTTTCTTTGCAGGACAGAGTAGTAATAATAACTATTGATGGATGAATAGAATCATGGATGTGATCATGTCTGAACTTAAACTGTCTACTCCACAGATTCGTATAAGTGATTTTTTTTTCTCTTCAAATCGAATTTCAGTGTGTAGAGTTATTACCCCTGCAGCCTCACTGCTTGTTGTTGAACCTGATGTTTTGTGAAAACTGGACGTTGAAAGTAGTAATTTCCAAAGTCAGGGGACTGGAACACTCTGTTGTGAAATTTAGAACTAGGATTTACTCCTGTCAACAATAACAGAAACATATTATGAGAATACATTTTCAAACACATCTTTTATTTGTTGACTCGCCTATAATCTTGACTTGTAACAGTCTTCTCCTAGATTAGCAACTCTCTGAATGATGGGCTTTCCCCTGACACCTAATGGTTCTTATTTGTGCCGGCAAAGGTTTTATTTGTGAGGGAGAAAGTACAATTCCCTAAAAGTAATTTGGAATCTGTTATTTCTGAAATCTCACAAGCTCAGTTTACAGTTGTTGGTGTTTTGGAGATGTCACCCAGTGGAGCAAAATTACTTTTAAGAAAAAGCAAATGCTGCCTACGCTCATGTTCAAGCAATTGTTACTTCATTTAGCATTAATTTTCACAGGTTTCAACCCAATTATCATAAATATGGCCACCTTTTGGCGACTCTATTATTGCTCTGTAATGAAGGAACATAGATTTGCTTAATTTCAAAGTGTCAGAAGCACACGTTTTCATGCATTTTGTTCTTGACTCTTCACTCAAAAATAAATAAAGAGAAAGAGAGAGAGACCTTGATTAAAACGCATTCTTAGCATTTATATGTAAATGTATGAACTGTGATCTATTCTATAATAAAAAGCTTGTTCATTCAATCCTTTCAAGCCATGAGTCATGAGTTATTAACCTTGTGCCCATTTAAACAGCACTTAAGACTAAAATGCTCCAAGGGAAATATCCATGTTCATGGTGATGTTGTGAGGGATTATTATTATTTTTATTTTTTTTTTAGTTTGGACTTATAAGAAATTAGTTTCATGCCAGAGCATTGTCCACAATTAAATACAACTAGAAGACCTGAAAATATTTAACATATGACTTGTTACCAAACAGAGGCATCAAAAAAACGTTCACTAAAATCAAATGCATCATCACACACTCATAATCACCTTTGATAATTTGAAAATGGTTTCATCCGTGGATATACCTGGTAGACTGTGTGGAGGTTTCATGACTGAGCTGAGAGACACTTTAAAGAGAAACAGATGTTCTTCCTCCACTGTGTGTCATGTCACATTTCCTGTACACAAATGAGCGCTGATGTATTCACGAAAAGGTTAAATTCAGTACAAGATTAGATACTTATGAGTTTGTGTGGATTGCATTCTTCAAAATACTTGTAAATGTTCCATTTTCTTTTTTCTTTTCATAAACTATTCTATCCTAAAAAAAAAAAGGTCAGCTTTTTACTGAAGGCATTGTGATCCATAGGTTAATAGCAAAAGCTGCAGTAATTCATAATGTTGAAACAATAACCTTTTGATATCTTTAAATCAACTCTGTAGTAAAGCGCACCAACCGTGCTATCGCCGGTGTGTTATTGCTTCCTGGCAAGCTCTTATTGCCTCTGACTGTTTTCCACTGCATCTGTGAGGTCTCGTTTTCCATTGTTTGTAATTTCTTTTCATTACCCTTAGCAAGAAAATAGCAATAATTCACGGTGACATTTCACATGACCTTCAGGGTGTTTCTTTTTCGGCAATACTGGCACTAAACCCCCCATGGCATGACTTGTGTTAAAAAAAATGCAGTGCACTGCAACAGAATAGTTACCAATTCAAACTTGCAATAAACTGTGAAATTTCCTGAGGACAAAAGAGCCTCCAAATTTAATCTATTTGCATGACAGGGCAATTTGAGCCAGGACAAACTTCTTTTGCAATTTTTCAAAGCTAAAAGCTAAATGAAAAAATGGGTTCTCTTCTCCAGTGCATCAAAGAGACAGTGATGTATTGGATTGGGTTCAAACATCAGCGTTTTTGTGGCAAACGTTTCTCACGGACTTTCTTTCTGCTCACAGCATTCCCTACCTGTGAAGCTCTCAGCCAGTTCAGCTGCGCTAATGGGAGGTGCATTAGCATGAAGTGGCATTGTGACTCAGGTGAGTGTGTCTAGAAGTAAGAATATACTTGATCTTCCATATGGCATAATGATGTACTAGCCTATTTTCTCGGGAGCTGATAAAAGAAAGTCCGGCACTTTAATTCAATTAAGTCCATTGATCCCACTGTCCAGTCTTTTTTGTTGTGCAAGAAATTCATCACATTAATAACCATTAAATATTCAGAGATTATTTTATTTGAAATATCTCCATTTCAGATCAAGGAGGGTGTAAAATAACGACCTCTATAATTTATTTCCAGCCCTCAAGGTGTTCAATATGTTATTGCCTACATGCAATACTCAATAATCAACAACAGTAAAACTTGATCTTATTATTATAATTTTTTTTTTCTTATTTCTTTCTCGCTCTCTTTTTTTCTCAAATGATAGCATTCAGATAAGGTCAGCTTATGGAGATGGTTTTTCTTATCCAGGGTCAGGGCCTTCAGATTCCTTACTGATTTTTCAGCATAAAATGAGGCTTGGCGTAATTTGATGCCCTGAAGACTCTTATTTGAAAAACTCCTGTAGTGCTGTCCACTGTTTTATCACTTCAGTTCCTATCATTGTGCAACAAAGCATGAAGCACAACAGGGTTAAAGACCCCCTTAAGGAAAATGTGCCATTTTCTTGTATCAAAGTGTTTTTTTACAATCATAAAATCTTTATATATATATATATATATATATATATATATATATATATATATATATATATATATATATTGATGGAGCAAAACGATTTGTGTGACAATGCATGATGAAAAGACACAAAGAAAAACACACAAAAAAACTAATTTACACTGATGTTCAAAAGTTACAGTAATTTTTTAAGAAATTAATACTTTTATTCCGCAAGGATGCATTAAATTGATCAAAAGTGACACACATTTAAAATGCTAAAAACACACATGCTAAAGTTCACATTCTAGTAAAGATATTGGAATTGAAATATATTGAAATTGATTTTTTTTATTATTATTATTATAAATAAATCCTACTGACTGCAGCATATGGTAAAAATTCGATATTGTAATGAATGAAGTTATTCTGATACTAATTCTGCATGGATATAATGTGTTTGTGATTATAGATGATGACTGTGGAGACAACAGTGATGAGGCGGGCTGTGTCCACTCCTGTGCTAATGGCCAGTATAAATGCACCAGCGGCAGGTGTATCCCAGACCACTGGGCCTGTGATGGGGACAATGACTGCGGGGACTTCAGTGATGAAAATGTGACTTGTGCTGGTGTTGCCCCTGGTAGGACATCACATTTCTCTCTTTTGCCCATCTTATGTTTTTTTTTTCTTTTTTCTTTTTTCTTTTCTTTTTTGGTATATACTTTTAGGGCATTTTGACTGAGGTGGACGATTCTTATCAAATCGAGATCTGTCTGTGCTATTACTTTTGGTTGGTATGTACAGTATGTGTCAGTTGAATATATTTTGTCATTGTGCCTTCTGTGAGCAGTGTCTTTAAATTCATAAAATGATCCATTTTGAAAAACTTAAATGAAGGCCTCTGTGTTCTGTTCCATTTGATCATCTGTGTGCAGTCATTTGGTTGTTAGATTCTATTTTAGTGCCATTGTGCCAAATGCGGGGCCAGTAAAATGTATCTAGAATCTAACCAGAAGTGCAAGTAGTAATATAACATTTAAATAAAAAAATGGTAAAATGCAAATAAGCCGTAAACGGTATTATAATATATAGCAAATCATCGGAGCAATATTACCACCACAGACTGAAAATCAGCTTGTACAGCATCTGTAGTCGTTACTGTTACTTCAGAGTACTTGGGTGCTTGTCCTTAGTTACAGTGTATGGCCAATAAAAGCGTCAGAATAATCAACTAGCTTGTGGAGATGTCAAATTACCCTGTTACATTAATTAAAAACACATTTGTGTTCGTTTCTGTACACAAACAATTTAACCAATTTACCAAGTGGTTTCCAGAGAATCTGTTTAACACAACTAATTAGCAGACTAACAAACATCCAAACAATAGCGATCAAGTCAGTGTTGCTCTTAATTGCCTTGGTGCAATGTCCCAAATTTGAAGAACACAGGTTTAAAACTGTCTCTCTTTTTCTTCACTTGACAGATCTCATCTCATCTAAACTCACTAGGGAACCACCTTACAGATTTAAATCTTTTAATCTGCTGTAATTACCTCTGAAAGATGAGACAGAGTCCTCCCATGATTTTAGCTCACCAGCTTGTCACAGAGCCATTCATCAAATGGGCTCCTGACGGAGGTCCTCAGTTCCTGTCTGTCTCTGA
The DNA here is from genome assembly GCF_963082965.1 of Carassius carassius. Classification (NCBI taxonomy): domain Eukaryota; kingdom Metazoa; phylum Chordata; class Actinopteri; order Cypriniformes; family Cyprinidae; genus Carassius; species Carassius carassius. The sequence continues at coordinate 24,872,962 of NC_081765.1, forward strand.
GGGTTTGTCCTGCTTATATCCTCCCAGGGCATTGTATAACACATGCTCTGTGTGTGTAAAGTAAAGGAGACACTTCTAACTCTCAACATTAGCCTTAAGCAAAGAAGGAGGCCCTTTAGTCTTTAAGGGTTTGTAATGTTACCAGCTGTCTTTTTCAGGAGGCCATTTTTTGTTTGATGGCAGGCAGGGGATTAAGGTGGGTTTGGTGTATGTTACACATTTCTGAAGTCGATTAACGCGTATACGCGTTATGAGTCATTTTCTCCTGATAACCCCGAAAAGAACTTAAATTACACTTTCAGTTTTAATCGTACAGATAAGAGCAATACATCAATCGAATCTGTAAAGGGTCTACTTTTTTTTTTGGATACAGATATAATAACAACAAAACTTTGTGCACTCATAAAATAAAGATAACAAACAAGGTGTCTGCAGCCTTTGTCTGCGCTGATCCTCATTTACAAACATGTCATTAAAATGAACTGTAACTCCGTGAATACTCAACGAAGAGACATGAGAGAGATATCTATAGAAAGCTTGACATGTCTACTTTTAAACTAAACTAGTTCCGCCGAAAACAGATATTCTGTGATAAAGTAATCCATATGAAAACAATGCGATGTCCGTTTTTCAGGTCTCCCTTCATTATACTATCTAATGTGACCACGCCCCGCGCTGAACGCGCTATTCAGATTCAAACTGAAGCACGCGGCTTGAATACGCCCACACAGAAGAAAATGCAGCGAGACTGTTCTTCAAGTTCTTTTATTTTACTGTTTGCTTCGCGATGAGAGGAATAAGACATAATTCACCCCAAAAAGATGCGATGTGGTTGAGGATTTGAGAAATGGATTTCCTCAGGAAAAAAAGAATTAAGCACTTTATTCAGCAGAGATCATAAACATGAGTAAGTCTCTTTTTATTGATTTATATACTTGTACTAGTTTTCACATAACGTGTAAACATTTTATTAGTTAGACTTTTTCCAAACTATAATTCCTGACTAAATGTATAATCAAGTGAAACATTATGAAGTTTCAATAACAATATACAATACTATACCATTCAAAAGCTTGATGTAAATAATATAAATGTAACAAATAAATGTAACTGTAACAAATGTAACAAAAAATTGTGTTCTTTTAATTTATCCCCCCTAAAAAACCTGAAAAATATTCACAGCTCTTTTCAACATTAATAATAATAATAATAATAATAATGGTAATAATAATAATAATAATAACAATAAAAAAATTGTTTTTTTTTTTTTTTGTAGAAAATAAGATTGTTAAAAGGATTTCTGAAGGATTGTGTGACTTGAGTAATGGTGCAAAAAATTAGTTTGAAAGTCAGCTTTGATTGTTCCTAATAAACTGTTTAACTGCTCCCCCAAGTGGATATTCAATTTTGTTGTGGGATAATTAAATATATTCTAAATAAACTACAAACATAAAAGTATATACATTTATTTTGTTCTCACATTCTTTCTTTTAACACCTCCCTCACAGTGGCACAGCTGACTGAGAGGCTCATTATGCAGCTCATTATGCAGGCCTTTGTCTTCTCATGTTGTAAATCACAATGATTTTCATGATAGTTGACGCCTACTCGCATATGACTTTTACCAACAAAAAGTGTCTTAGAAAATTTAAATCAATATATTGTTCTCTGTAAGTGAGTAAACAAGATGATTTTCACATAATTTAGAAAGAAAAATTCTAGGCTACAAGCTCCAGTTCTCAAAAATCCCAGGAACTATTGTTCTTTATGTGTGTTTTTTTTGCCTTAATCAAGTGTTTTAAAATTGTTTTGTTTTTCACTAACCACGCATAACATTTTTTTTTATCAAAAACAAAATAATGTACATACACGCTGCTCACATATTATTATAGCCCAATTTGTGCTGATTACAGTGAGATTAGACTTTAACCATTTAGATATTTATAAGAAACTGAAAAAAAAACACAAATGTCAGGGCATGACAAAACTTCTCCAGGCCCCAAAAATACCCTTAGACTCCAGAGGGTTAACTCCTGTCACTTGTCATGGTTAATAATGAATCAGAAACATGAGGCAGGCTACAGTAAAGAAAAAAAAGGCTTTTTTTCTTTTGTACTCGTCTTACTCTTGAAGAAAGTCTCACCCCTGTCCTTTGAGATGAAATCGCAAATTTAAAGTCTTTGCCAGTGTCGGAGAGAATATTTAAATATGTATTAACTTACATTTATTCATTTAGCTGACGCTTTTATCCAAAGCGACTTACAATTGCTATATATGTCAGAGGTCACACGCCTCTGGAGCAACTAGGGGTTAAGTGTCTTGCTCAGGGACACACTGGCGGTTCACAGTGGATTCGAACCCGGGTCTCCCACACAACAGGCATGCGTCTTATCCACTGCGCTAACACCACCCCCTAACTTGACAAGAGGAAATCTTAAAGTATACTTAATAAAGATCTACCAGTTTAACATTAAGGCTAGCTGTAGCCTTAGTAGTTTGAAGTGAGAGCATCTGTGAGCTTTAAAAAACTTTTCTATTTACCTTGCTATTTTTAATCCTTAGCTGTGCCATTATTCATTCTTTTAGTACTTTTAAGTTATGAATTTTGTTAGAAAAGTGTTCTTCCTTTGGCAATTGATGAGATAATTTCAATATTTTTCTTTTTTAGAAGTGCCATAAATTCAGTTAATTTACACTCTCTAACAGTTGTATGTTTAAATCACCTAAAAGGACTGACTTATCAGAGTAATTTGTTCAGGAATAGGGCTACGCTGGTCGGCTGCATGCGTTTGATCACTAAAAAGAACTGACTCAGTAGAGTTGATTGTTTGGGAACTGGAGTACACTGGCCGTGCTGAATGTTATTTCCACATACTATAAGGAACTGAGTCACTGGAGTCATTCATTTCAGAATCAGACTACACTGGTCGGGTGTATGTGTTTGATCCACTTAAAATATCACCCATTGGACTAATTTGTTCAGGAATCAAACTACACTGGTCATGTTGTATGTGCTTTATTCATTAAAAAGAACAAACTCTTTAGGATCATTTATTATGGAATTGGACTACACCGGTCACACTTTTTTTTTTCACTCACAACTAAGAATTGGATTATGCTGGTCACATTGCTGTAATGACTGGGACACAGGAGACGAGAGATCCAAGAGCAGTGTGAGTTTAATGGGTAATCCAATATCAGAATCAAACAAGCAGGGGGTCAAAACCAAAAATCAGTCCAAAACACAAACAAACAAACAGGAACAGGACTTAAAATACTAGGAACACGAGGAAACCAGGTGACGGAAAGTAAGGACTCCATAAAACAGACCGGTATAAATAGACAGAATAATGACTATGAAAGTGAAGACACCTGAGTGCAATTAACAGATGTGCAATTACTGTGATGAAGGGACAAGGATTTGTGGGAATTGTAGTGCCTGCGATGAGGTGCCTATGGGGAAGTGAGACCACTAGTGGACACCCAGGGAAACACAGACCAGACACCGTGACATTACCCCCCTCCCCTATGGAGCAGCTACCAGATGCTCCACCCGAACACAAGCAAGCAAACCAAGGAACACAGAGACCAGGAGGGAGGTGGACCGGCGGAGGACCAGGGGGAGGGAAGGAGAGCCAGGCAACAGAGGAAAACAGAGACAGGAAGTGCAATCAACAAAAACAAGGAGGTGGACCGGCGGAGGACCAGGGGGAGGGATGGAGGGCCAGGTAATAGAGGGAAACAGAGACAGGAAGTGCAAAAAAACAAAAACAAGGAGACCAGGAGGGAGGTGGACTGGCGGGGGACCAGGGGGAGGGACGGAGGGCCAGGAAATAGAGGGTAACAGAGACAGGAAGTGCCTAAAAACAAAAACAAAACAACAACAAAACACAAGGCCAGGAGAGAACAGAAAGTTCAGGGGCCCAGGGCAGAGCAGACAGGGCAGGAAATTCAGGGTGGAGCAAGGTGGAACTGGAGCCATGCGGTCGAGAGATAAACCCACCAGGGCGGCGCAGAAGACCACCACATCCGTGTGGTCGAGACAGAAGCCCACCAGGGCGGCGCAGAAGACCACCACAGCCATGCGGTCGGGACAAGAGCCCACCAGGACTGCGCCGAAGACTACCACAGTGGGATCGATGACACAGGAGAGCAAGTCTGGTTAGGCAAGTCTGAAACAGAGAACATGAACAGGTTAAGGATGGCCTCCGTGGCCACAACAGGATAAGTCGAGCGTTTTAGAGAGTTCGGCTGAGACGTGACGAGGCTCTGGAAGTTCCGCAGAGATGAGGAGAGGCTCTAGTAGTTCAGCAGAGACGTGGAGAGGCTCTGGTAGTTCAGCAGAGACGTGGAGAGGCTCTGGTAGTTCAGCAGAGACGTGGAGAGGCTCTGGTAGTTCAGCAGAGACGTGGAGAGGGTCTGGTAGTTCAGCAGAGACGTGGAGAGACTCTGGTAGTTCAGCAGAGACGTGGAGAGACTCTGGTAGATCCGTGGTGTTTTGACTGGATTCAGGAAGATCAATGGTGACTTGACTCTGCTCATGAAGATCATTGGTGACCTGACTTTGCTCATGAAGATCAATGGTGACTTGCATTTGCTCATGAAGATCAATGGTGACTTGCCTTTGCCCATGAAGATAGTCGGTGAATTGACTTTGCCCATGAAGATAGTCGGTGACTTGACTTTGCCCATGAAGAACACTGGTGACTTGACTTTGCCCATGAAGAACACTGGTGACTTGACTTTGCCCATGAAGAACACTGGTCACTTGACTTTGCCCATAAAGATCATTGGTGACTTGCTTTGCCCATGAAGATCAATGGTGACTTGCCTTTGCTCATGAAGATAGTCGGTGACTTGACTTTGCCCATGAAGAACACTGGTGACTTTGCCCAAGAAGAACACTGGTAACTTGACTTTGCCCATGAAGAACACTGGTGACTTGACTTTGCCCATGAAGAACACTGATGACTTGACTTTGCCCATGAAGAACACTGGTGACTTGACTTTGCCCATGAAGAACACTGGTGACTTGACTTTGCCCATGAAGATCATTGGTGACTTGACCTTGCCCATGAAGATCACCGGTGACTTGACTCTGGAGTGTAAACGGTGACTTGACCTGTCTCTGGAGTGTAAACGGTGACTTGACCCGACTCTGGAGTGTAAACGGTGACCTGACCAGACTCTGGAGTGTAAACGGTGACCTGACCCGACTCTGGAGTGTAAACGGTGACCTGACCCGACTCTGGAGGGTCAACGGGAACCTGACCCGACTCTGGAGGGTCAACGGGAACCTGACTAGACTCTGGAGGGTTACCTGTGGCTGTCATCTTGTGCAGAGGCACTGGACCATCTTTTGCCATGGCTCAGGGCCGGCGGCCATCTTGTGCAGTAGCACTGGGCTGGCGGCCACCTTGTGCTGTGGTACTGGGCTTGCGGACATCTTGTGCAGTGGCGCTGGGCTGGTGGCCACCTTGTGCTGTGGCGCTGGGCTGGCGGCCATATTGTGCAGTGGTGCTGGGCTGGCGGTCCTCCTGTCTGTAGACCCGGTCTAGAGTCGGCCATTTCACCGGGAGAGACAGGTGTGGCTGGGGTATCCCACTGAGACCGATGTTGTAGGTACAGAATGAACCCCCCAAAAATCAAAGGCTTCCATCTTATCCAGACTGGATAACGCCTACATTAGTTTCTTTTGCTCAGTGCTCACTCAGACAAAAACAATACGTCTCACTCACTGTTGCTCATTGTCTTACAGCTATGTTTACATGCAACCAAATAATCTGTTTGTAATCGGATTGACGGCTAAATTGGACTGAAAAGCCTTCCCGTAAACACCTTAATCAATTGGATTGTGCTTGATCGGAATGAAATTTCGATCGGATTGAAGGGGGTGGTTTATTACTCTTTTAATATGAATGAGAGTGCATGTAAACACTCAATTGGATTGAACCCTGAAACTGAATGGACTGTGCATGTGCAATGATGCAGAAATAGCGTAATGACTCATGATGCACGGAACGAACGGCTCTTCCTTTTGAATAAAGTGTTGTATAAATGCATGTCCTGTCCTTATCTGTCATTATAAATCTCTACTTTCACTCGGCAACTGTGAAGTAGAGAGCAAGATAACTTCCCACCAGTCGGATTCATATCCACAGGCAAACCGTTTTGGGTGCAGGGATGGGCATTTTTACTGTGTCTAAAATATGAGCAGCACAAATGGATAAATATTAATTCCGCTGTTAAAAACAAATAGAGAAATAGTTTATTATGTTCAAACAGTATGAAACTCTATATTTGTGCAGTGTAAGAAAATAAAAAAAAGAAAAAGACAAATCTAATTAGAAGATTGTGACATATTAACGCACATACATGTATCAACCCGATCACTTTATTTAGTGTTCATGTAAACACTAAATTCAGATTCATCAATTGGAATTAATGAATGATTCACTCTTTGCAGTCTTTAGTAATGGAACTGAATACACCAGAGTCTCCATTTACACTAAGTGCAAATAGCCCGCTTTGTTGGCTGAAGCTATTTACTCTAACTCTGCCCACCAACCAGTTGTGCAGATGGTAAAAAGTGTGATGTATTAATTTTGACGTGATCGACCTGGGTTAGAATCTGCCTTTTGGCAAACTTTTTTCTCCCTTTTCAAATTTCAGATCACATCAGAAAAGCATTTATTTTCAATGAAAATGAAGAATATAATCAAAAAGTTGAATCTAAAGTATCAGGTAGGGTTAGGATAGGTGTTTAGAAGGGCTTTATTGTACCAATAAGGGGGCATTCATTTAATAATCTTAATTAACCACATCAACTCTGGGGACCCACCGGTGGGTCCAATATTGCATATGCCTAATTCTCAAAAAATCAAAATAACAGCTTAAGTGGTTAAAATTATAATTCACACTCAATAAGTTAATATTGTATACTGTTTTACAATGTACTACAATACTGAGGAGCAGATAATTGCCTTTATTTGCAATAAGTAGTAAAATTTTTAAATAGTGTAAATAGAATCTATAGCTGTTTTCACAGTGTAAATAGCATCAAATTGCTATTTACACTTAGTTTAAATAGCATCTGCTTGCTATTAGCACTTAGTGTAAATAGCCTCTACTGCCTAGAATACACTGGCTGTGTTATATGTGTTTGATTCACTAAAATGGAGCTGACTCATTGACTGAGTCATTTGTGTTTGAATTGGACTACACTGGTTGCCCACTAAAACAAAAACACACTCTTTAGAACCATTTGTTCGGGATTTGAACTACAGTAGTCACTCTGAACGTGTTTTATTTTGTTCCTATGGCTCAGTGGTGGAGCATTGCGTTAGCGGCACAACTGGTTTTGGGTTCAATTCCCAGGGAACACACATACTGGTAAAAAAATATATATAATAATAATAATAATTTATAGCCTAAATGCAATGTAAGTCGGTTTTAAGTATCTGCCAAATGCATACATGTAAATGTTAATAAATGTAAATGCACTGTATGTGTTTTATTCACTAAAAACAACTGACTCATTAAAATCATTTGTGTGGGAATCAGTATAAACCGGAATCAATCTCAGTTTTTATGTGTGTTATGTCCAGCTTTGCCTCCTGTGGAATGCAGTGGAGAGGAGTTTCACTGCCGTGCTGATGGGACTTGCATCCCTGAGCGTTGGCGCTGTGATGGGGATAAAGACTGTGAAGATGGCAGTGATGAAACAAACTGCAAAGGCGTCAAGAGAATGTGTGATCCCCAGGCAAAGTTTACCTGCAAAAGCTCAGGTAAGCCTACCAGGTGTTCCTAAAAAAAAAAAACCTTTGTCAAAGTTTCTCTGCACTGACCTTACATTTTTTTCATGCATTGACCTACAGCTATTATTTTCTCTTTGTGTTCTATATAACATACATATATAAAAACTTTAAATTCTGTGAAGCAGTGGGTGATATTTTATACCTCAATGCCATACTTGAGCTTTCAGTTATAGTTGCCTCTCTCAAATTGAGTCAGGTGATAAATCCAGGATGTTTTTCGTTACATGGTGCAATCCTTTGCAATTTTTCTGTACTGTATATTAGGATTTGTTTTTATCCAGAATGGCTGAGATGAATGATGTGAGCTGGAATGATTTGTACTTCACAGTGAGGTATATTTTGGTAACAGTGTCATTCTTCCATATTCAGAGTTAGCTATGACATTAAACTATAAAGGTGAGGTACGTTATTTCTGTGCCAATAGCATTTACAAAGAATATTAAGACATCTATAGGTTTCTCAAAGACACGGTCTGCTTTTAGTTGGTCAAACTGCCAGTGCAGCCCCTAATTTGCAGCTTTGCTTGAGCCAATGTTGCAGTGTTAGAATGGATGCTGGAACAAACAGAGTAAAGCTATCCTAATGCCACAGAGAATCAATGTTTACACAAATAAAGCTACAAATACTGTATCTTTCTTGCATTTTTTCCTGCATATTAAGCAGCAGTAGAAGAACGTATTGAATGTACTGGAAAAAATTACACATCTTACCTCTGCACAAAAAGGATTAGAATTCTACTTTCTGTTTCTTTTGATCATATTTTGCTGCCATTTGTACCTATAACTAGTTTTTGCTCCACTCAGACCATAGTGGAATCAATCAACATGGGGCTTTTTGATATAGCAGTCACCCTAATTGTAAATGATTTTCTTGAAAAGACATTTACTGAACAGTCAAGCCATAAAAGAGCTCAAGAATTATTTATTGTTTTGTTCCTCTTCCCTTTGATGTCCAAAATTTGTTAAAAAGCAGCAACATACACTTTCAAGACCACTGCACCTCACACCGAATGCAAAATCCCACATCATTTTGACAGACTCAGAAACAGACTAAAGTGTGTTCACCTGTTTATCTGATCATGGAGGTAGACTGAACACAAGGAAAGCCAACTGATTTTAAATCCAGCGTTTTCAATGTTGCAAAGTGTATAAGAACAGTATTCAAATGTTTGAGGTCAGTAAGATTATTATTATTATTATATATATATATATATATATATATATATATATATATATATATATTTTTTTTTTTTTTTTTTTTTTTAATTAATTCTTTTATTTAGCAAGGTTGCATTAAATTGATCAGAAGTGACAGTAAAGAGATTCATAATGTGGCACACACACAAAAAAATCTATTTAAAAAAAATGCTGTTCTTTCTATTCATCAAGGAATCATGGATACAAATTTATTGTTTTCCATAATACATATTTACTGTCTTTTTGATCAAATAATTGTAGTATTTGGCATAAGGGACAAACAAATCTTAAAAACCTTTGAAGGAAGCCTTAACAGGAAGCTTGGAGCTAGAAATTCAGATGTGCTCATCTCAGAGCAGCCCTCTGACTCCCTCTAAACCTTCATGATCCTGGGGTATTCAGATTGTGTGCTGATCCCCTGTAAATTTATAGGACTCTACTGCAGTTGCTTTGACCTTTATAAAAGTCTTCCCAGTGAGCTGAAAGGCTGAAACTTCACTATGTTCATCTCAGCAGCTCTGATACTCTATGAAATGTTATTTGGCTAAATTGAAAGTAATTTGGAATAGTACCTATAAATTGCTGAATGAGCTCCACTGTGTGAAAATTGCATGTTTAATAATAAAAACAAATTTTGCAGTTTTGCTAAAGTTGTTCTCTGAGGGTTAAATAAGCTGAAGCTTCTGTGTGTATCTGACATCATGCCAGTTTGACGTTCTGCTAACTTTAAAAAATTTACCCCGATTTATCTTCATGCTCACCTCCAAACAACAAATTAAGCCTGACAGCTTGATTTATATAGCACCCTGACTGAATGTTGTGTCCCAAGGGAAGTGTATCAGCAAGAGCTGGGTGTGTGACGGCGACAACGACTGTGAAGACCACTCAGATGAAGAATCGTGTGAGTCCTCCATCTGTAAGCCTCCCACTCAGCCCTGTGCTAATGACTCTAGAACCTGCCTGCCCCCCAACAAGATCTGCGATGGGAGAAACGACTGTGCTGACCATTCAGATGAGGGTCTTTTCTGTGGTGAGTGTCTTTGATTAGAGGCTCATCTGCTGTGTTACTTCAAGATGTGATAAAAATGAATCATTTCAACTAAAAATTTTGATTGGATGAGGCCTGTCTGAAGCCACGCTGAATAAATTTACACCTGTGACTGCTAATTCTACATTAATCTTCCTGTGTTGCTTGGCAACTGTAAACAGAGTTTTTCAGAAATTATTCTGTTTGCACCATGATCTTTATTTCCTGTCTTTAACCGCACAGCTGCCCTGTGAATCTGTGCTGCATAATGCTATATAAATAAAGGCGACTTGACTTGATTGGTTAAAGCACAGTATGTTGCAGCAACAAGCATGTTGCCAATGACATCAGATTATAACGCACATTGCCAATATGATCGATCACATAAGCCTAGCACAAGCATTTCACTGAAAATGACTAAAAAAGCCTAAACAACATTGATAGCCTTAGCAACAAGCATGTTGCTAGTAACCTGATATCATTAAAAAGGAACTTAGCTTAGCTTTGTGAAGACATTCAGAGACGAATGGAGTGTAAAGCATAGCCAGCTGTGACGTGGATGCTTGATCTCTTGATATCCTTCTTAATGCATGGAGTGCAGATCCCATCTGAACTTTTTCTCGAGTCAGTCACATTAGTATAAGTAATGGAGTCTATGTCAGTAATGAAGTGATGCGAGAAGCAATGCTAACTCAATCACTTCCCAATCAGGCAGCTTATGATCAATGCAACAAATTCACACATTCAAGTTCACAAACTTGAATGAATCTGAGGTGAAGTCCATGAGGGGAACCAATTCCTTTTGCTAAATTCCTGATTGCACAGTTCCTGGTGAGATGATGGGATTTTGCCTGCTGAATTCACCATTTAATTAGCTATTGAGCAATGTGAAAGCTGCTGATTATACCGAAGGACCTTATATGTGGATGCTGTGATATGGGCAGTGTTGGGAAGGTTACTTTGAAATTGTATTAGTTTACAGATTACAAGTTATCCTGTTTAAAATGTAATAGTAGTGTAACTTTTTCAGTTACTTTATTACTTTTTATTACTTTTTGGTTACCTTTCTAAATTTCTAATGAATGTTTATTCGCAACTGTTTATCATTTTCAAACATGTGCACCACACAGGGTTAGCCTTACAGTAGTGCTCAACGCTGTCAGACTTTCAAAATCCTTCATCACTTGAATTATGATGATCAAATTAGAACACATCTCCCTCAAAATCAGACTTTAGTAATGCCTTTTACTTTGAGATTGATCTAAAGTTCAATCCAGATTTAAAATCATAAGAAATTGTGTACTGATACTGTTTTTGAAACCAAATATTTGCATAACTACAGGAAACACTGCATCTAGCAATAAAAAAAAGTAACTGTAATTTAATTTGACTGATGTGATCTCCAAGAACTAACACAACACTTGATTTTACAAATTAATTTGTTCTTTTATTAATGCAATACAGGGTCACGGTGCATATTTAACACTGGGTTCATAATGCTTGCATTAACAGCCTTATTCACTGTACACCTTGTGTTTAATGCTAACTGAAAACTGCTGTGATGTTACGTGAAATCTGGTTAATTTTACAATAAATGTTAGATGGGTTGAATAAGAAATAGTCATGTGGAGTAGTTCTATCAATACATAGAAAGCCAGATCATTAAAAAAAAGGTAACTAACCAATGAGAATAGACTACCTGAGGTGTAAAGATTCAGATTCATACACTTGTGCAAATCAATATGTATTGTGGTTACCTCTTCATGGGTGAAAAGATTTTGATGATATTGTGTTTATGCCCACACTGCATGTCCCTCAGGGCTACTTAAATCTCTTTGAGTTGCATCCTTGAGTGAGTGTAATGGAAAGCGAGCACATGCTCTGTAAGCTACTAGCACACAGAAAAAATGAAGCCCGTCTGAAAGAGAGCTAAACATGAGGATCTGTTCAGTTCTCTCTTGCAACAGCAGAGGGGATCATCATAATCAGTAGAGGCAAAAAGACCTTGGAAGCTGTGAGTTCCCTCCCCTTTGTCTTTCTCCCGTCAAAAGGACTAGGTGTTTCAATGAAAGGAAAAAGCTTATCCATTAGAGTTAAGAGACTAAGAGTACCCGAGTTTGTCTGAACCATTCTTAGAATTTGTGTTGTATCGGAGACCTAGTTTTCATTTCTTTTAAACTTAAGAAAAAGCAATTTTCCAACCTGAATGAGTTTGTTTGGTCTGTGCAGTGGCTGAAGTCTGTCATAATTCAGACCTGTGATTTCTCATTGAATCTGCCTCATGAATAAAGTAATTATTTACGCTTTTTTAAATTATTATTATTATTATTATTATTATTATCATTGTGACACCTGGCTGGTGATGTTGATTAGGTCAGAGTAATGGCATAATGGTCTAGTCAAGTAAGACACCACAACTTTTGAGGCAAAGAGCAAAAAGCTTGTAGCCTTGTGCAAATGTTCAATCCATACAAGCTGTCTTTGTTCATCTGTGGCTTTTCTGTTTCAGTTCGCACCTTGAATCTCATATGCCAGCAAACATGGCTTCATATCACCAGCCTTTTATATTGATTCTGTTTTTGTCCTCACTCATGCAGTTCTTGTCTTTTCCAGAGAAATGTTTGCAAGGTAATGGGGGCTGCAGTCACCAGTGTTCAGTGATCCCCAGCAAAGGGGTGGTGTGTTCATGTCCCACCGGACTCCATCTTGGCTCTGACAACCGGACATGTGAGACAGTGGACTACTGCTCTGCTCACCTTAAATGTAGTCAGATATGCGAACAGCATAAGACCACTGTCAAGTGCTCCTGTTATCCTGGCTGGAGACTTGATCCAGATGGAGAGAATTGCCACAGCACAGGTATTTAAATTCTTCAAACGTATATTTGATATACTGTGTGTGTGTGTGTGTGTGTGTGTGTGTGTGTGTGTGTGTGTGTGTGTGTGTGTGTGTGCGTGTGTTTGTGTGTTTGTGTGTTTGTGTGTGTGTGTGCGTGCAACAAAAATAATATAAAAAATAATTTAATGATCTAGTGGTCAAAAAGAAGTTGGTATTTAATTGTAATATTAGTTCCAAATGTGTGTTTTTTGACACATAAAGTATGCATTGTTGTTGTTGTATGTATTGTTGACACAAACATAGAACATTTTAAAGAATCAGTATGCAGATCTTCCCATGCAACAACAGTTCATACATTATGTGACCTAGAATGACAAAAAGCACTATAAAATATCATAAGCAATGTGTTGTTTTAAGAACAGACAGAAAGAACAGATTTGACTTACTAATACAAGCATTTTTCTAGACTCGTTTATGATTCTCAGGGAAATAACTACACTGTGCGCCGCTGTTTGTCCACAGTGGATCTGTCCACGGTACACAACAAAAAGAGCAACAGTTATACAATGACAGTGGGATATGTAGACAGGAGCTTCCCATTGAGAAGCTAATGTCTTTACAGCAGCATGCCTGCCAAAAGCTTTTAAATTGTCTCAGGGAATCTGAATTTGGGTCATTAGTCAGAATATGACAACAAGCATCTGTGTGGTATATCATGGATTTAGTGACGTATATTGCTCTTGAGAGTTTAAGTTATTGTTATATCAGACAGCCACATTTATACTTTAGCTCTCAGCAGGGTTTATCCAATATATATATATATTTTTCTTTTTTTCTGGGATTGTTGCCTAGTAGATATAGAGCTGGACTGCCAAATTAATTATATTAAGAATATAGATTATTCTTAATTATATAATACATTTTTTTAATACTTTATATACTGTATACCAGGGTGACTTTGTTCTAGAATCTAGATGGAACCTGCATTTTGATCTAATTAATGTGGGTTGATTTGTGTGTGTGTGTGTGTGTGTGTGTCTGCGTGCGTGCGTGTGTGCGTGCGTGCATGTTAAAAGGATGACTCAAGTGTCTTTCACCATTATCCTTGGGTTTCTATAAGATAAGTGACCCTGTAAATCTTTCTGATAAAAACATCAGATGAAAGACTAATTAGTGGTTGTGCAGAGAAAAATGTGCATGACTGGCGCCTCAACACAAAGCGCAATGCTCTTGTAAACTCTAATGCACAGGTGTGAGGTGCTAATAATCAATTTGTTTCTTCTCCTAGATCCCTTTGAGGCTTTTGTTATCTTCTCTATCCGACATGAGATCAGACGAATCGACCTTCATAAACGTGACTACAGCCTACTCGTGCCCGGCCTACGGAACACCATCGCTCTCGACTTCCACTTCAACCGCAGTTTGCTTTACTGGACCGACGTGGTGGAGGATAAGATCTATCGAGGAAAGCTCTCTGAGAACGGAGGTAATGAACACCCAATTTGATGTCCCATTCCCACTTGCCCTTTGTTTAACCTAAGCTCTAGTTTGAGTAGATATTCTGTTTCCCCAATCCTAGCATGCAGGTCATGTCCCCTGAATAGTAAGGCAATACAGAATGCGCTGTCCATACAGTGGCTCTGTGAATGACACAGGAAACCTCTGAAGGAGCTGATGAATACCCTTGAATTGTTTTGAAGACTATTTTGAAGCTGCATTAAGCATACATCTGAGTCTTTCTCTCAGAGGAAAAGGCCCCCAGTGCAGCCACTGCTCTCTCCTTTTGTTAGAATTTCATAAAGCCCTCCACAGCTGAGAATAATTGCAAACAGCTGGATTATAGATAGCTGAAAAATAAAATCTTGTTTACTGCTGAGGGAAAATGTTATTTCCTTTAATGCCAGTGTTTTCTTCTCCAGAGTTCTTTTCAGAAACCCTATTGAAAAGACCAGCAAATGTTGTGTTCGCCTGCTGTTGATATTCTGGTGCCCATTCCAGGCTTCTTAAAGGGATAGTTCAGCCCAAAATGTTTATTTTTTTTTTTTTTTTAGAAGAATGGTTTACTTTTATTGATATGAACAAAAAAGACAGTGAGACATTTTCTAAATACATTATATTGTGTTTCACAGAAGAGAGAAAGTCATTGGTGTGGTTTGGAACCAATGTTATTTTAGTATTATTGAGACACTATTATAGTATTTATTTATAATAGATTTTATTTGTAGATTTTGAGGTTTCATTTTAATTTAAGTTTTATGTCACTTAATTTTATATATTTGTATTTTGATTAAATCATTTTTACATTTATTTAGTTTTTAGAGTTTTTTTTTTTAAGTAATTATTATTTTTAAATGTTTTTTGTAGTTTTAACTTCAGGTAGCTGAAATTATTATTATTATTTTTTTATTACTGCACGTTTAATTATTTAATTTAATATGCATATTTTATTTCAGCTTAATTTTAGTTACTGAAAACATTTTTTTTTAGTTATAGAAGTAGATTTTGTTTATATGTGAACTATTCCCTTAACTAGATTAACTAGCAAGCCTCCTTTTGCCAACTTCATCAGAAAGACCTGCATCATTTGTTGGTGAACAACATAGCAGCATAATAATGCATTCTGGTTCAAGCTGGTCTTTTCAGCATGGAGTAGCATTTTGAAGAGCTGAACACTTTTAAAGAAAGTTCAAAACAACCAGAATGCTTTGCTGTGCTTAATTCGAAACCCCATCCACCCTGTAAACTAGCGTGAGTGGTTTGTTTTGTAGGTGTGACCGGGGTCGAGGTTGTGATTCAGCATGGTTTAGCCACCCCAGAGGGACTCGCAGTGGATTGGATTGCAGGAAACCTTTACTGGATAGACAGCAACTTGGATCAGATTGAGGTGGCCAAGCTGAATGGCGAAATGAGAACGACTTTGATTGCTGGTGGCATGGAGCACCCACGAGCGCTGGCTGTAGACCCAGGACAGGGGTGTGTACTAGTCTCATACAAAATTTACCACAGCCTAATTTCTTTTTCTTACTCTGCTTTTCTTTTTCACAGTCCCTTCAGCAATGTTCACAGCAGCAAAAGCAAACAGTGAAAAACAAGTCTCATTTCTTTTTTGCCGTAATTTGTCCTCATAGAGACTAGCTTGGGTACATAACAGAGCAATCATATTTCAGGGGACTTGTTTGTCATCTATTACTAATGATAGTTCTAGAATAACGTGCTGCATCTTGCTGTTTATTTGTTGTGTTCTATTTCTTTTTTTGTGTTCTTACTCTCAGCTGTGTTCTTCTCTTGCTAAGCTCTACATTTCTTATGGAGGCATGCTGGGAAAAAGAAAGTCTTAAATATGACAGCCTGAGCTTAGAAAAGTCACATTGGAGCATTTGAGGACCATAAGTAATGCTTATTCACATTATAAATGAACAAAAACAAGCTTATGACTAGGACTGCAGATATTTTGGTAGTCAAATAAAATGCCAGTTACTTTAATTTCACATTATTAATTATTTTGTTAATTATTACATTTATTGCATTTATTTTAATTACTTAATAACATATTTATTGAACATTTTATTCCACATTTTGCCAACTGAAGGCTATAAAAATAAAAAGTAAAAATATAAACTATTTTGTTATGTTTTCTGATTAAAATGATTAAAAACTGTTATTATTATTTATGTTTTTGTTTGTTTGTTTGTTTGTTTGTTTGTTTGTTTGTTTCATCGGAATGAGATTACTCTTGGTGACTTTGTTGCATTAGCTATATGAACTCAGAACAAATCATGGACATGATTCAGATATGTTATCGAGCCATAAAATAAAAAGTAACACTTGGTACCTTGTCACAAATGGATGAAGTAGGACATGAATGAAAATAATAATATTAATAATGGAAAAAAGTATCTCATCCAAAATATATGAATATTGCACAGTATGATAAAATCTCCCCAAATTCTAAATAATATATATATATATATATATATATATATATATATATATATATATAGAGAGAGAGAGAGAGAGAGAGAGAGAGAGTGCAAATATATTAGATAGACTTTCCTAGGGGGAAAAAAAGTTACATTTCAAGGCTTCAGTCACTTTTGACTGCAAAGGTACCAAGTTTGACCCACAAATGAAGACATTTCGTTCCATAGATTTTTGTTGATTTGCTGTTTGTAGCCCTAATTGTGGCCTATGTTTGCCTGTTTTATGCAGCTAAAATATTTTTGCCAAACCCTATGAGCAACCCAGAGAGGAGAAATATGGCATCCCCGCAGTCCAACTAGAGCTCATATTGAAGCTCAGTTGGATGGCATACTGTAAATGATTTCACTGAAAGCAGAAAAAAATAATTAGGGAAAAGGGACTGATTTCACACTCAGCAGCGTGGCACATATTAAAAAGCACCAAACTCATTACGTGGTTACTCTGAAATGCCCCATACAGCTGTGTCATAGAGAGGTGTGTTGAAAATGTATTGTAGTTCTGAAAGGATTAGCTGTCTTTGTAATTAGCAATTCCTTTATTCATTGAAACCCTGGTTTAATAACTGTATGCCACTGGCCAATTAATTGGCCTTCTGAAAAGAAGGCTACATCCTTGTAGCAAAATTCATATGAAGTCTTTTTGTATGCTTACCTTCACTGCGCCTCAAACATTTGGCTGACAATTCAATTGTTTTTGATGCCTGATGCAGGAACATGATCACATATTTTATTTGCATATGAGCTTGATGCAAGTATTTAGCATTTTACAATCCTTGTAATACCCACATTAGAATGTGCCCTTTGTTTTCATGCCACCCCAGAGAACTGTGACTTTAGTTAAAAATTAACACTCATGTCTGACATTGACTTCACTGGCAGACAGTTTCCAGTGAACCTAACTGTATGCATATAAAATAATAGTTTGAAATTAATGTACTATTTTACATTTAGATTTTTAAATCGTCTTTACGATGTAAAGTGGCACTGTTCTCTAGGGAAGTATAGGATGCAACCCTGCACACACAGCTCTCATACACACATTCCACTATTGCTCAAATGCAGCAGTTTCACAGGTTTGTGCCAACTCTAACTTCTGTGACCAACAGTATCGCTCAATGAAAATTAATTATATTCTAGCAGGTAACTTTATTCTGAGTCAGCTCCCTGCGCTATATACTCCCCATGTTTATTTGCATAGCACTATACAATACATATTGTTTTAGAGCAGTTGCAGAGATCTGTGTCTTAATTGTTCAGTCATGAGCAAATAATCAAAATAATGTTTTTTTTTTTTTTTTTTTTATCTATAAGAATACTTCCATTGGCTTATGAGAAGATGTATCATTTCTAATCATTTTTATTCTATATGAAGCATTCTTTTCTGGACTGACTGGGATGCCACTTTTCCTCGGATTGAGGCGACGTCAATGAGTGGAAGTGGAAGACATGTTGTGTACAAGGACATGGAGATTGGAGCCTGGCCTAATGGACTCACGCTAGACCATCAGGAAAGGAGAATAGTGTGGACAGATGCTCGGTAGGGGAAAATAAAAACGGTTCCATTTACAAGAAGCATTGACTTTAAGTATAGGTGTTTTTGCAAAAAACTATATATATATTTTGTGTGTGTGTGTGTGTGTGTGTGTGTGTGTGTGTGATTTGTTTTTGTGACATATCAGGACACAACTCTGTATAATGACATAGGTATGACACAGGTATTACAAGGAGAGGGTGACTTATGAGGACATAACCCATGTCCCCATTTTTCAAAACGCTTATAAATCATACAGAATGAGGTTTTTTTGAGAAAAGTAAAAATGCACAAAGTTTCCTGTGAGGGTTAGGTGTAGGGTTGGTGTAGGGCCATAGAATATACAGTTTGTACAGTATAAAAACCATTAGGCCTATGGGATGTCCCCACTTTTCACAAAAACAAACGTGTGTGTGTGTGTGTGTGTGTAGATTTTTTCTTATGCAGTACATTCACAACAGGGAAAAAAAATGCTTGACTCTTCTGTATTTCCCTCAGGAAGTTGTCATCGCTATAACATAATTTTGATATGGACATAGAGTGCTGTTCACACCTCATGTTTCTCTTTTTCTCTTTAGCTCAGATGCAATATATTCAGCCCTGTACGATGGCACGGGGGTCATCGAGATCCTCAGGGGCCATGAGTACCTGTCACACCCATTCGCTGTGTCTCTCTTTGGAGGTGGTGTGTACTGGACAGACTGGAGGACTAACACTTTAGCCAGAGCGAATAAATGGACAGGCCACAATGTAACGGTCATCCAAAAGACAAGCGCCCAGCCGTTTGATCTGGAGATATACCATCCTAGCAGACAACCTCAAGGTGGGTCTGTAATTATCTAAATGCTGTAAATTCCATATAATTCAACATCATTATTTTTAACTAGTTTTACTGGTTTAATATCAACAAAATAAAATACTGCTTTATTCATTGAAGTGGTTTAAGATTTTTGAATACACAAGGTTTTATCATATTTTTATCATCTATGTTTGTCCACCATTTTGGGCTTATTTTTCACCAAAACTGTCAATGTCAATTGCTTTTTCTGTAAAGGATACATTCAAGGATACGTTCTCATTGGAAGAATGTCTGTTATACCTTAAAACATGGTTTTCTCATCCTGCGGTTGTTCCTGAGTTATTTAAAATATAATTATTTAAATAATGAAAGTTCAGTAAATACAAATGTTTTAGATGATTGTGTATTTAATAAACACTGTGAAAAATACTGTGCTATGGACAGCAGTGTCACGAAAAAGAATGATAAAATCACTTAAAATCAAAGAATAAATACAGCCAAACAAGTATAACAACGTGATCTCATGAGAATACGTGTGTATTTTTACGTTAAATGTGGTTCTACCACACGTACATTTACTTACGTTTTCATGCACATAACAACGTACAACTTAGACGTATTTATAGCAGTAAAACGTACAAATACTTACGTGTTAGCAGCTAAAAAAACTTAAAAAATCTAACGTAAAGTGTGAATGTATATGAATTCCCATGTATTAATATTAAAATCGCAGCTTTAATGATTCAAATCTGTTGTATTTAATGGCCATATCAATGCATGTTTCTATTGAATTTATTAAAAGCAGTTTACTCATCTACTTAATAGGAAATAACATTTCTGTGCATGCTGCAAACTCGTTTCGGGGGATTACATAATGTTAAACGAGACTACACTTTGAAACCTTAAAATGAATACAATTTATGTAATTGTTTAACCATTTTGTAATATTTTGCTGTGCGATTTTCTCCTATCCAATGACTGACAATACAACCATAGATACACAAAAGCACAGCATAAAATTACAAATCACATCCATTTTATTTGTTTGCTGTACTCCATATCTTTAGAATCCAGATTTTTGCAAGGAACATATACAAATTCATCCTTTTATCAATCGACCTTCATCTTCATTCTCAGCAACAGCTACCGTCACAGTCAAAGCCCACGCTCGTTATGATTCGAATTTGAAAATAGCGCCACCACCCTCGAGTGACGTTACGACATGGTTTACGGCACTGATATCAAACGCTCATTGGTTCTCACATAATTCGTCACAGATTGCGACATGCCGTGTTTCAGTTGGTAGACATTTGAAATCAGTACTGCGCCAGTGCGCCTTCACGGAGAGAAGACCCGATACATAATTTCACGGATTATTAATAAATTAAATTCTGCTCTGTACCCTATAAAAACTATTACCTCCAGAGAGGACTGCGACTGGAACTCATTATCATTTGAACTACTTTTGGTACCACTTTTGATATTTTCGCAAAAAATAAATGATTTATGTTATGTTTGTTTGTCTGTTATTTGTTTATTTATAACAGTAACGTTATGGTATTTTAAGAAATGGTTATGGGTAGGTTTAGGGGTAGGTGTAGGATTAACGTTAGTGGCTCAAAATAACGTTTTAATGTTATATTTTTGCTAAAATTGTGTTTTATGTTTTATTCTTTAAACATTCTGTATAGAATGGGTAGGTTTAGGTTCGGGTGGGGTTTAGGGATCTTACATTTATAAAAAAAAATGTATAAAAAGGGAAAATATACATAAATATTAAAAAATTAATCAGATATGCATTGAAAAGCAGCTTCATGAGCAATTTCTATGGA
Organism: Carassius carassius; assembly: GCF_963082965.1. Lineage (NCBI taxonomy): Eukaryota > Metazoa > Chordata > Actinopteri > Cypriniformes > Cyprinidae > Carassius > Carassius carassius. The sequence goes on from NC_081765.1 coordinate 24,893,982, forward strand.
TAACTGACTGGTCAGAGAACACGTTCTATCTGTACGTATTTGAGGTTGTTTTTACGTAAATTTAGATACGTATCGAACCTGTAATTACGTCCAGATAATACGTAAACGAAACTGTAAATACGTAAAGACACATACGTATTGGACAGTTTTAATTTACGTCTAAATATGTACGTTTTGATTGTGAGATCAGGCTGAGTATAATGCTGAGTGATTTGCTTGAACTAACTAGACTAACACAACCTTGTTGCCATAGTGACAACAACTTCTGTTTATAATATGTATAACAAGCATCACAGTTTTCTTGAATATAATTGCTGGAGGTGTCTGTCTAGGCATGAGATCCGGAGAGAAGATCTATACTAAAAAATCTCACCCTTACTGATGCTGATCATCCAAATGTTCTGTTAAAGTGTTTAAACCTCTTTCCTGACACTCCTGTTTCCTGTTAGCGTTTGTACCCCATGAGTTCATTCTACATGCAAACCACAAACAGCAAGCTTAGCAGTTATCACATTGACCTAACGTGCTTAGATGCAGTTGAAAAATAAAAAAATACAATCAGCCTTTGTCTGGTTTCAGTCTGGGAGAGAGAGAGAAATCTTCCTGCATGCTCCGAGGGGTGAGGATTCATTTGAGCCGAATCCCGCTGATCATTCATTTCTTCTGCCAATCTGGAAGCCCAAACAGCTCTGTTTGAGAGCAGCAGAATAATTGAAAAAGGGGGTCATGCAGAGCGTAAGCAGGCCTGACGTGGACTCAAGATGTGCTCCTTCCTCAACCCAAATTAATTTTAATTGTTTCATGGTACAGTGTCACACAGGGCTTTGTAGCCAGCAATGGCAGCAGATTATCTTCAGTTATACAGACAGTAGCCACCTCAGTTTTTAAAAAAAATTAAAAAATTAAAAAAAACAGCAATGACTTTTATTGGCATTTTCTCATTTATAGACACAGATATTATGATTTGTTATTATTGTATTTTTGTATAATTTATTTGACTTTTGTTAGTTCAAATTTATATGTTTGTATTTGTTGATTTTCACAGATGATAAAATATCTGTTATTATGATTTAATGCTTACATTATCTTTTTTCCTTTACTTTTACTCATTTCTAAATGTCTAAAAACTGCATTTTGTGATTTGAAAGGATATTAGCAGAGGTTGTTGCAATTGCAATACTGTATTAATTTACATGTTCTGAGAAAGAAACATACACTACAGGGTTAGTTAAATTTCTTTTCAAAGAAATTTGTATTTTTCTGCAAGGAGACAATAAATAATTTAAATTAATTTATATATTTTTATGTAATTTTATTATATCTCATTAAATTATTTGTTGTTTTCTACAATTTTAATTTCTTACAGAATAAAAACAATCCACAAAAATATTGTATTATAAATTAAGAAGTGTTTCTTGAGCACCAAATCATCATATTAGAATGATTTCTTAAGGAGTATGTGACAATAAAGATTAAAGTACTGGCTGCTGAAAATTCAGCTTTGCTTTCACATGAATACATATAAAATATATTAAAATAAAATTTATTAAAATGAAAAACACTTCATTTTCTGTAATTATGACATAACCCTTGCATGAGCCATTTTTACTCTTACTCATCTCTGGTTTATAAATTATTTGTTTTGTGATTTGTTAAACATGTTAACAGAAGTTATTGTAATTGCCAAGTGTGCCAGGTGCCCAGATGTCCAGAAATGTAGCCTTCTGCAAGTACTCATTAGCCGAAAAAATCTGATTTGCATAATTTCAACCAGCCCAAAACTATAGGGAGCCCAGCCAAAATAGCTCATGTCTCCTGCCACAGCAACAGCAGCCGGGTGACTGTTTTACACCGATAAGTCTCGACCAATTGTGCAGCATTGCCAGAGAAGTCAATAAGTATGGCTAATCCAATTTTAAAGAGCCCATGGGAAGGTCTGGCTATTAAAGGTGTCCAAAATCTTGGCTCTGGCCCCTTACAGTCCATGGCAATTGTGTTTATGTTTGGCCCCTACGGTTCTGGCAGAAGAGTGGTGAACCTTGGAGGGTCCGTAGGGAGTGAGAAGGGGCTACGCTAACTAACCTAATGGGGCTAAGGCTACAGCCATTAGCCAGCACATTGTAAATGCATTATGTGTGGTAAAAGGACTGATGGTTGAGTTCCAAGAGATCGACACCAGTTTGGAGGGCTCCTATACTTAGTGCTTGTGTGGCCTGCAGTGTTGTAAGCACTTTTCCAGCACATTGCTGACAGGCAAACCACTTCAAAATTACTATTGGAGTTTGCAGACAGGGTGCATCCTTCCCTATTCGAACAAAGCTGAAGCAGTGAAAATACAAATTACACTCCTCACCCACTTTACATATAGTAATGTTAAGGAAAAGTCAGATGTGGAGATTTATAAAATCTGTGACTGATTTGTGACTATGAAAAATCAGTACATCCAAATCAACTGTTTCTATCATGAGTCAAGTGCACTTGCACTGTTTATACAGTATTTATTCAAACAGCCATTTTCCCCCCACAGACCAGCGGAATGTATAATTAATTCTATGGGATTTTAGCCTATAATTTAGTCGCTTGGAATTATTTGTTATTTTCACTTGCAAAAATATGCTTGCTACATAAGTGAAATGGGTTCAGCATCGCAAAGAAATAATGGGCCTAAATTCAAACTCCCACTGGATCTATTATTTACAAGATGCAACTGCTTGTGGAGTTAATTGCAAGTAGTTGCTCTAGGTTTGTGGAAGGGTTAAAGTAATCTGACAGTAGGCGGTAGTACAATATAAATAAACATGTTCTGACAAAATATGTCAGATAGTGTACACTACTGTTCAAATGTTTGGGTCAGTAAGATTTGTTTATTTTTTTTAATCTGTTTTTAAAATATATTAATAATTTTCTTCAGCAAGGATACATTCAATTTATCAAAAGTGACAGTGAAGACATTTACCTTTTTTTCTTTTTTTTTTTAAGATCACAAACAAAATAATGATACTATATGAAGATCTGATGAGTAATTGACCAATTTGCACCAGTGGGCCTTTAGCAATTATCTGTCTGCTCAACATTACATTCTGTTGAAATATAGCTGTCAGCACTGTTCATTCAACCTCAGCTCTACCCTTTATCTTGAAGTTAAGATGAATGTTTTCTTAGTGGTATTGCAGTCTTTTATTTTACACCCATTTTTATGTTGCCCTCGTTAAATGCAGACATCTAAACTCTCACTCTTATTCTCTCAGTTTCACTGTACAGTAAGGTTTGTTTTTTTTGTTTTTTTTGGTTTTGTTGTTTCACAGCTGTTGTTCCTGACTCTTTTTAAGAGCTGTTTTCCTTAAACAATTCATAGTAAGTGATATTGATTTTTGCCTTGGTGTGTTTTCTTTCACTGGTTTAAATGCATGTCACCCTGGGTTTTTCAGCCTCAAACCCGTGCGAGGGAAAAGATGGAAGAGGCCCTTGCTCTCACCTATGTCTCATTGATTACAACCGCACGGCATCTTGTTCATGTCCTCATCTCATGAAGCTTTCCGTCAACAACCGCTCTTGTGTGGGTGAGTATGCAGCTCTGCGACATCCCACACAACAACAAAAAAAAAACATGCACACAAAATTATGGATCCATTTGAGCTTTCTAGACGAATTATTGACTTATATATGTTTTGTTTTGCCATGCACATCAGCCCTGAAGAAGTTCCTGTTGTATGTGAGGCGATCGGAGATCCGTGGAGTGGATATCGATAATCCGTATATGAACATCATGACTGCTTTGACGGTTCCTGACATTGATGATGTCACTGTGGTGGATTATGACGCTCTTGAGGAAAGGATATACTGGGCGGACGTTAAGACTCAAACAATAAAACGTGCCTTTATTAATGGAACAGGCCTTCAAACTGTTATTTCTGGAGGTGAGTCGAGAGTCCAAGTCGAAGTGTTTTTCTTGTTTCTTTTTACACATGTGTGGTGTACGATTTTTCTCAATAAACACCAACTAAGTGGCAGTTATTACATTTCTGTGCCGTTAATAAGTTTTGTTGCTATTTTTTCTCTCTCTGCTGCCACATTGTAGGTTTGAGCTGAAATACTGTTTTATTTTGCTGACACTCAGTCTTAAATAGTTTTTTTTCAATTACGAGAAGACTTTGTACACAGGCGGCCTGCATTAAAAAATGACAGTTGAAGGAGTGTGTGGCAGCACATAAATAATATCTTGCATGATAGGAGAGCTTGTTTGTGAAGTTCTGCAGGGATTGCTTCTCCGAACTGCATTAAGAGAAGCAAGAGAAGTGCGAAATGAAGACTGAACTAGATTTTCTTAAGTGCTGTTAGAAAGCATGGTGTATTTTTTAGACCTTCTCAAACTGATCAGCATGCCAACCATGTGCCTATGCACATAAGACATTTTATTACAGTATGCGCAGAAGTGTTGCAGTCACCCAAGAGGTTTGTTATAATGTGATCTCTGGTACATGCAGATATTCAAAACTGTCGTGGGCTGGCAGTAGACTGGCTCTCGAGAAACATGTATTGGCTGAGCTCTGAGAACGAAGAGACGCAGATCAATGTTGCCCGACTAGACGGATCTCTAAAAACCTCAGTCATTCATGGGATTGACAAACCAAAGTGTCTGACTGTGCATCCAGCAAAAGGGTAAGCTGCCCACGTGGACAGATTGCATGTATGATTAAGTAAGATTTGCTTATGATTAAGTATTTGCTCTTTGTATTTATTTATTTATTTATTTATTTATTTATTTATTTATTTATTTATTTATTTATTTATTTATTTATTTTGTCATGTCAGTCTTAGATACAAACCGTGAGAACTGATCTCATGATTCATAAGTTTTCTCCTAAAATCCTCTTTGTTTCATGGTCTAGAAAAATCTACTGGACCGATGGGAATACAATAAATGTTGCCAATATGGATGGAAGCAACAGAAAGGTTCTTCATCAAAATCAGAGAGAACCAGTTGGTATGTCTGATTTCAGGCTATCTGCAAACATTTCACTATTACTGTATGTCCAATTTCTCTCTCTGATTCCTTTGTCAGTCTAACAATCACAGTTTTAAGTACAAGAGGAATTGTACTTTATTGATATACTTAAGTCTTATTTTTAGAAATTTGTTCTTTATAGAAATATAATACTTGTACTCTTGTTTAATTACCGCTGTAATAAATTAATTTTTAAGTATAACCATTGTGAACTTGAACTTGAGTGTCTATAAACTTCAGATGAATTTAAACAACTTCCTGGATATAAGTTTCATATTACATTTCCTATCCACAGCCTTACAAAGTCAGGACTCTGATAAATTGACTATTTAACAGGTTGCTTTTCAAAATGTATGCATAAAAGTTACTTTAATGGAAAATCTCTATTTCTAAAGCTAATTAAAAAAAAAAGTTTACTTTTTAACACAGAAACATAGTTGTGCTTTGGAACAATTTTGCGTAAAACATCTACACATTTCCCATCCTCAAGCCTATTTTCTTTCTACTTTTTCTACCCCTGTACCTACATTTAGTGGCCTTATGTCCCACGTGGGATGAAGAGGATTAAGATAAGACCTGTATACATTTATTGATAAGCAAAGCACAATGCTTATTTTGATTTAATGGCAGTCTTAGAGAAGATGTCTTAAAAGAGTTGAAAGTCTGTTGTTGTTGGGAGTCTATCATGCACAAGCCCCACTCAGTCAGAGCTGTCCTGGCGCTCAATTGAAATATCCTTCACTTGACACAATCACTTTTACCACTCTGTCAAACTCTCCCCATTTCCACTTTTGAAACAGGTTTTAGACAGAGATGAATTTTAGTGAAGTGATTTATAGCACTTTTCCACTGTGTGGTACGACTCAGCATGGCTCTACTCGGCTTGGTTTGCATTTCCACTGTAGTTCAGTACCGCTTTAGAGTAGGTGAGATTATTCACATGTCGTTATAGTTGCAATGCCTATATTGCCATGACTTGTGAAAAACGTCTCTAGGTTACGTATGTAACCTTAATTCCTCGAGGGAACGAGACGCTGCCTCAAATGCGCTTTGGGGAACGCGCTTAGCGTGAGCGACTCTGAATATCATGTGTAATCAGTCCAATGGAAGAGTGTGACGTCACAGGCGGGGTGACGTAAGTGACCAGGAAGCTATAAAAACACGTGCCGCGCAGCTGGCGTCAGCTTCGAGTACCGGCAAGCGCCGGCAAGGGTGCCGGGGGTATGGCTCCGAGACGCAGCGTCTCGTTCCCTCGAGGAACTAGGGTTACATACGTAACCTAGAGACGTTCCTCTTCAGGAACTCGAGCTGCTTCAAATGCGCTTTGGGGAACGAGTACCAATGCCGCCAGACTACCAAACCCCTGCCTGGTGTGTATCCGAAGAGCACAGCTTAGGACAAGAGGACAGAAGCGCCTGGAGTGACTGGCATATCTAGGCCATAGAATTTAACAAACATAGAGGGCGTGGACCACCCCGCAGCATTGCAGATGTCCAGCATGGATACACCTGCTAGGAAGGCCTTGGAGGCCGTCATATCCCGAGTAGAGTAAGCCTTGGCTCCCGACAGCGGGGGACGACCAGAGGACTCATAGGTGGCATTGATAGCCTCGACTATCCAACGACTAATAGTCTGCTTTGAAGCAGGAGAACCCCTCTTGGGGGGACCGTAGCATACAAGCAATTGGTCAGTTTTTCTCCACAGGGCAGCTCTGTGGACGTATTCGTCCAGCGCTCGAACTGGACACATACAATTTAGCTTCGCTTGGTCGGGCTCCCGAAAGGGAGGAGGACAGAAGGCCTGCAGCACTACAGGTCGTGGTGTAACAGAGGGAACCCTTAGGAACATATCCCGCTCGAGGGTATATGAACGCTTTGGTCATGCCAGGTGCAAACTCGAGATAAGTGGGGGCCACAGAGAGGGCCTGAAGATCTCCTACTCTCCGCAGAGAGGTGATAGCCAACAGAAAGGAGGTTTTAAGCGTAAGATGTCTGTCTGAAATATCTTGAATTGGTTCAAACGAGGGTTTGCACATTGCCTCTAACACCACAACCAAGTCCCACTGGGGAATACGGGACCGTACTGGAGGTCTCGGCCTCAGCGCACCGTGGAGGAAACGTGTAACTAGGGGGTTCCCAAAGACTGGCCATCGAGAAGGGCCTGGCCTGTAGAAACTCCACAACTGTACCAACTGGACAGTTTGCTGGGTCTAGCTGGCGGTCACTGCACCATGAGGTGAAGAGTTTCCACCTCAGGGCATACAGTTTCCTCATTGAGGGAGCTCTGGATTGGAGGAGGGTCTCAACAACCTCGGTTGAGAGACCAGCTGCTAATAGTTGTGCCCCCTCAGGGGCCACACCCACAGCTTCCACAACTCCGGGCGAGGGTGAATTATCGTACCCTGCGCCTGTGAGAGTAGGTCTGTCCTGATTGGTATCTCCCATGGAGAGCCGTCGAGGAGCGAGACCAGGTCTGCGAACCATACTCGGCCCGGCCAGAACGGGGCTACTAACAACAGACGGACCCCGTCCCGGCGTACTCTCGCCAGAACTCCCGGGAGCAGAGCAATAGGGGGAAAGGCGTACAGACGAAGCCTCGGCCAGGTCTGTACCATAGCGTCCAGTCCCAGAGGAGCTGGATAAACTAGAGAGAACCAAAGGGGACATTGAGATGTCTCTTGAGTCGCAAAAAGAATATATACTGCTCCTAATGAGAGGAGTTTGCTCTCGGACCACACCAGGATCTGGTGCGCCAGCTTGTACAAATGGCGCGAACGCAGACCTCCCTGGTGGTTGATGTAAGAGACCACTGATGTGTTGTCGGTGCGCACCAACACATGGTGACCCCTTAGGTCTGGGAGGAAGTGCTTCAGTGCACGATAAACTGCTAGCATTTCTAGACAATTGATATGCCATGTTAGATGGCGACCGCTCCACAGACCACGGGCAGGGTGGCCACTCATGACTTCATATCGGACAGGGTCAACCATAAGTGCCTCTCCGCGGCCACCATAGCTGCCATGGACCGCCCAATTGCTTGGGCGGTCTCCTTGGTGGTGCGGAGGGAGAGATCAGCGGTTCTTCTTAACTCAGATACATCATGTGACTTGATCTCCTCTCCCTCGTCTAGCTCCTTAAGCAGGTCGGCTTGGTACGCCTGTAACACCGCCATGGTGTGCAGACACGCACCAGCCTGACCTGCAGCCACATACCCTTTGCCCACCAAAGCCGATGTTGTTCTGAGTGGCTTTGAGGGCAGTGCCGGGGCCTTCAGACACGATGCTGCACCGGGGGACAGATAGCTCACGAGCGTCTGTTCCACCCGGGGCATCGCTCTATAGCCGTGCTCTCACATCCCCACCACATTTCCATAGTAATCAGACGAGGGGATGTAGAGGCGGGCCGAGAATGGGCGTTTCCACGACCTCATCATGCAGGCCGGGAAAGAATGGAAGGCCCCGGCTGGGAGGTGGCTGACTCGCGCGCAGGAAGCATTCATCAAGCTTGCTTCGCTGCGGTTCAGTTGTTTTTTCGGCAGCCACTCAATACTTAATTTGGCCACCGCACGAGTAACCACCTCCAGGAGCTCCTCATATTGCGGCGAATGGGGTGTCGAATCCCTGTCGACCGACTCCACATCAACCTCCTCGGAGGAAGAGAGGCGGAGCGTCGATCACTCTGCCTGGGTGGAAGGAACCGCAGAGCGTGCTTCCAACTCCAGGGATTGTGCGCCAGATCTGGCGGAAGTGGAAGGAGATAGGGACTGGCATGTCTCCATTCCCTCCACCAAATCCACTTGCGAACCCCACGAGTGCAGCCGCCGTTCTGCCTCGGCAGAAGCGGGACCAGCACCGCGGGGAATGCTGGCAAAGGCCCCCTCCTCGAAGAGGGCCCTCCGGGAACGAAGCAGCCGCACCGACATTCGCTCACAGTGCGGACAGTCTGCCCCTCGAGAGCCGACTCAGCGTGCTTCGCTCCCAGGCAAACCACGCATAAGCTGTGTGTATCCCCACCCGTTATATCACAGGCAGGGAGGAACACACAACCTATAGCGCGATTTGGAATCGCCATCACAATGCTTAGATTTCGCCTTGCTCTTCAGCATGTCTAGGAGCTCTAACTGGACAGACAGCAGTAAATAAGACTCACAAGACAAACAAGTGACATTCACACACAGAGCGCTTGCTGAAAGACGCGAAGCTGACGCCAGCTGCGCGGCAAGTGCTTTTATAGCTTCCTGGTCGCTTACGTCACCCCGCCTGTGACGTCACGCTCTTCCATTGGACTGATTACACACGATATTCAGAGTCGCTCACGCTAAGCGCGTTCCCCAAAGCGCATTTGACGCAGCTCGAGGTCCTGGGAGGAACTTATTCATTCCGTGTCGCCCCATCAAGCTCTCACTGGATCCGCTCCTCTGCTATCAACAAGAGGAATGTCTTTACTTCCTCAACAGACAACGAAACAGACATTTTTGGGTTCTTAAAAAAAGGTGCGCTCATTCAAAACACTTGCGTTTGAACCTTCGCTAGCTGTGCTGATTTAAATTTAGCAGTTCTGTTGTGTTTGTTCAGTGACACAGGTAGTGACGATTCTCTCCTGGCAATCAGTGATCAGCAGAGTTTACATGTTACAGTTAAGTAACAGTACGGTTCGCTTGGAACCTCAACTGAGGTGGTACTAAAAAAAGTATCAGGTACCAGGTACTGTGACCAGTAGAAAAACCCCCAAAAGTGAACCGTATTGAACCGTAACGTGCCATACCATGCAGTGGAAAAGCATCATTAGAGTGTCACAAAGAAGCCACAACTATATTTTGAGTTATAAAGAACCATGTAACACTCAGTGCATACTGTACATATTTAGTTATAGGATATGTAGGGTGTATTTTAAAGTAGTGATCAAACGGGATTCCATACCAGCACTACAAACAACAGTTTCTAACTGATTCTTGTTCTCCCTCAGGACTTTCGATTGACTTTCCAGCTGGGAAGATGTATTGGATCAGTTCTGCTAATGGTACTATCAACAGGTGCAATCTGGATGGTAGTGGCTTTGAGGTCATTGAAAGCATGAAGAGGGATTTAACTAAAGCCACGGCTCTAGCAGTCATGGGTAAGTGATAGAGTGTCCAATTCCCTCTTCATTAGTCAATATCTCCACGTTTCACTTAATGTTGCAATTATTCTGTTTATATGTATATATAAAATACAAGAAGTTTACATCAGTTGTCCCATATTCTACCAATGTCTTCATACAGTATGTGCAAATATAAACATTGAGAGAGTTTATCTTATATATGTATACACACACATATTTCTTTTACTTTCTGCACAATCTGTATACATTGGATTGATTTTAAAAACTTTACTGTACTTAAATTTTGCATCAAACACAAGGAATATACAAGTATCAGTTTGGGACTCGGTATCGGCAAATAATCAATATTCAATGACTTATTTCCAGTTATTTCTGTTTTGTTCACAGAGATAGCTTAACACATATATGTGATCTTGAGCCAATGTCTGGTTAATACAAAACTCTGTTCAGTCACTTTACAAAGTGGTTAGATGGTCTCTTTATGTCAAAGTGGCCAGTACAGAATGAGTTGTGAAATATATCAGACAATATGTCGATAGTCAAGCCTGGCACTGCAATGACTCTACAGCTACATTGCCTCAGAATGGAAAAGACAGACAACTCAGGACATTTTGTCAAATTAGATTTAACAATTTCCATTTAGCCATAGGAAACACATCATGGTATGAGAATAAAGAGCAAATTTTGGTTCCCTGAGGGGAGTAAACATTCATCTCAGCGTTGAAGAAGTAGTGAAGTTTGAGTGATTTCACTTTATATAGACAAAGATAATAAAGGCTGTCTTGGAAGATATCAATTTGATTTGACACAATTTTTAATCACACAATTTAGGCCTACTGTATGACTCAAATTACAGCTCTAACCATTGCCCAAAGGCTGTAATTCTAGGGATTATAGAGAATTCTCTCATAGTGGCAACGTCAGAAGCAGCAAGAGTTGCATAACTTTTTTTTCATCCTAAAGCAAAGAAAAGCAGTAAACGCAGAAAAGCCTATAATTGTGCACTTACACTTTTTTTGTATTAGACAAATCTGTTTTCTCTGTCTTAGCTTTTGCCTGAATGTATTACACTCCTTTGTTTTGGATTGCATCTGACATGTTTTCTCACATTACTCTATGCCTGTCTTCGTGGGTAGAAACGTATGCCCCCAAATTATTCATTAACATGTATTTATTTCCCTAAACCCCAGTTTTAACTGATTACACTGTCTGCATGCTGCAAAGGTATTAATCTTTGGAAAACCTCTATAGTCACATTCTATTTTAGAGCAGCTATGATGAGCTGAAAAACAAATGCAATTTGTAAGAAGTGGTGACAGACTCTTTTAATTAAACAAAGTTTGAGTCATTATTAAATTGGGAGCAGAATGCAGGCTGCCACAAAGACTAATGTGTTACTTTCACAGAAGTAGCACAGTACAGCAGAACAGCAAAATGATGCATTCACTACGTGCTATCTATCATAATTAATAGGCCTTTGTTCCATAGAGAAAATGCTTTCCGTTACTTCTGCAAAAACCTATGGTTCTGTTTGTTGGACAGTTATGTTTCTCATTTACTGTATAGTATGACAAACTGCCAGGTTTTGGTGCAGATTTATTATTTTATTTATTTTTGTGTGTGTGATTGCTTGTGTTGAGATGTCCTATGCCTCTTAGAAGGCTACAATAGGACATGAAGAACTTCCATGTTCAACAATTCAATACAGAAATTCAGTAGCTGGCTGATTATTTTAGTAGAGGTTTTTCTACTACATCACATTTCAGATTTTCTGAACGCGTGAAAATGGATAACAGATTCAATCATTATTGGAATTAAATGTAAATTTAATAAATTCTGTGTATAAATATATATGGAAATACGTATTAAACGTGAATATACTACAGTTCAAAAGTTTTTTTTTAAGATTTTATTTATGCATTTATTTATTTTAAATTTTTTGAAAGTCTCATGCTCACAAGACTACATATAATTGACCAAAAATACAATAAAACAAAACAAAAAAGTTTTACAATTTTAAATCACTATTAAAATATTAACTTTTTTTTCATTTATTTATTTATTTATTGTGAAAAGTTATCTATAAGGACTGAAATACACAGAATTGAATTGAAATATATTTTAATATTTCAGCAGCCTCTATTCCAGTCTTAAGTATCACATCGTCCAGAAATATTTGTAATGTATAATATGTGGTGCTAAAGAAACATTTATTTTGATCAATACTGAAAACTGTTGTGCTGCTTAATGTTTTTGTAAAAACAGTTTTTCCCCAGAATTCTTTGATGAATATATATATATATATATATATATATTGTAACAATGTAAAGTCTTTGCTGTAATTTTTGATCAGTGCATTTTTGCTTAATCATATTGACCCCAAACTTTTAAATGATAAATTTAAAGAGTTTAGATGCAAAAGCCTCTAAGTGCCATCTGAAATTTTCATCTAAAATTTGCATTTTTATCAGGCTTCTATGTTTTCATTCAGTAATTTTACTCTTATGGTAAGGTATAGGTCATTTTCTATGCAATTACAGAGAAATAGTTGACCATAAGTATGAAGCTGAAGTAGGAGCCTGATAAAAAAATTATTTATTTAAGAAGAAAATTTCAGACGTTACTTAGTCACTATATATGTAATGTACGTATATGTATATGTGACATGCCACCAGCATTATGGATCAATTATACAACTTTTTAAAGCTGTACCATACCTTCATAAAGGAAAGAGTTCTCAGAGCCTGAATGGCCAGGGGCCGATAAGATATGCATGCAGGTGGGCAGATGATCTTGCAGACCCTTGATCTGGTGTATACTGGAAGTGGGCGGTGAGTGGAATTTCACTTCAAATTCCATATTTCCCTCATCCTTGCTGAATATGAACTAGTCAAATAATAATATAATATATCCTTCTCTGTATGCCTTGCAAATGCACAGAATATTTACCTTACCATGCATATGGAGTTGATTATAAGATATAAAATATAAAGTAATCACAACCTCAGTGTGAATATGAAAGGAAGCCAGATTAAATAATATCACACCATGATTGATGTTATCTTTGTGATAAGTAAAGCAGGGGTTTGCAGTTATAGTCTTTATGATAAGACAACTATCCCTTCCAAGCACACAAAAGCGGCTTTTCTTTCCAATATAGGCAGTCTGTGTTTTTATAATGCACACGGCACATTGTCATGCAGGTTACCCACAGAGATCTAAAAGAATGGTACATATTATTATGCGTTATGAGAATGTCATCAGAGAGCAAAGAGTCTGAACTCAACTGCATGAGTTTTTCGGTTTCTATCGCCACTATCTCCATCCCAGCAAAAAGCAACATAAATTGGGCCTTTGCCAAGGTTAACTTGTGTAGCAGTAGCATGCTATCAGTTGATGTCCCCGTAAATTTACTTTGGTCTTGCAGTAAAATCAAGCACCCTGTAGCATGTGTTGAGGGACAGGCCTTATCATTACAGGGAGTTGTTCTGGGGAAATATATTCAGCAGAGACAGATGATTAGGGAATCGATAGGAGTGGCGGCCGGTTGAAAGATGCAGCATCATTATTAGAAAAAATAAATAAATCAAATGGCCTCTTTGCATCAAAGTCACATCTGTTAATAGACCATGAAGCAGTAATTGAAGAGCATGATGACTGAAGAAATGAAGGCAATTTTACTGACAGGATGCAATCTTGCCACCTTCTCCTAGTACAATCTTTAATGGGATGGGACCACTCAGAGAAGTGCAAGCTGCTGTTTTGAGGGCTGTGTGTGACTTTAAAACCAGTCCTGGTCTGTGATCAAACAGTTTAAGTGGACATTACAACCAGAAGCAATCACTGATGTCCCTCACCCTGGACAGGTAAAGATTAATATTGACTGCAGTGATGACCTATGCAAGCAATCTTTGAATGTCAAATACGCTTCTGACTGTTCAGGGTAGGATGTCAGCTATACACAGCTGGCCTCACCACAATAAGCAAATATCTTTTTAGAGGCTCAATGTGACCTAATCTGGTTTATGGAGTAGGAATGTCCTGTTAAGAAAATATTTGTGCTTGTACTCCTAAAACCAAGTTTGATGCCTACAGAGACAGCATTTTAAGGAACAAGTCATAGCTGGTGTGCAAATGCATTGCTGCATAATTTATATACACTTTTGTTCACAAGTTTGGGGTTGGTAAGGTGAATTTTTTTTATGTGTGTTTTAATATTCTGCATTTATTTTGTAAAAAAAAAAAAACAAATTAAAAACAGTGATATTGTGATGTATTATTAGAACTTAAAATTACTGATTTCCATTTTAATATATTTTAAACATGTAATTTAGTCCTGAGAGGGCAAAGCAACATTTTCAGCAGCCATTGCTTCAGTCTTCAGTGTCACATAATCCTTCAGAAATTATTCTGATATTCTAATTTTTATATATATAATATAAGAAGCATTTTTTATTATTATCAGTGTTGTGTTGGTATTTTTTTTTTTTTTCCTGTGGAAAACCACAATGCTTTCATTATTTTGTGTGTGTGAATGTGTGTGTGTGTGTATATATGTATATGTGTGTGTATTCAATTTTTTCCCCTTACCTTTCCTTTCTTTTTGTATACCTTAAATATTTCCATTAAAATACTGTAGTCACTACAGTTATTGTTACTATTGTAAAATCTAAATATTAATCTTACAGTGTTAGTCCATTAACAGAAAAAAATGCGATTAATGTGAAACTGTGAACTGAAACTGTGATTTAATGTGATTTTGTTTATTCATTTCTTTCCTCCTTTTCATTCATACCATTGGATTCATTTAATCCCTCTGTACTTTAACAAATACAAATATGTGTTTCATTTTACGGTTGCACAGCTACGGCTGTCTCCGACTCTCCTGTATTCCTGCAGCAGACAGATATGGTCTAGGCTCAGAGCCAAGGACAATCTCTGAGGCCCTTTGTGGCACACTCAGCCTTACAGAGCGGAAACAACACGAGGGGCTTGCTAGGTGCAGCGGCGCTGTGGGAATAGATGCACTCTGATGGCTTTGTGAATGAAGAGACCTTGTCTTCAGCCAGGGCACGTAGCCAGGCTGCCCTGAGCTCTGCCTCATTGACTCACATTGGGAAGGGAACATGCATAATGCTCAAGTCCTATCTCTTTACTTTTCTCGCGCACTCTCTCCAACCATCTCCCTTGCCCACCTGTACACTGAAGCATAGCATAGTTTTGGCACTGAAAAAAGCACAGCACTCCACCGGATTTTATGCATGTGGTATAAAAGGGACAAACAAATGATAATGGCATGTGCTTCTACTGGCAGTCAGACCTGCTGGTTGTGGGACTTTGGGAAATGAATAATTCATCTGTTTTTCCAGGTGGCAAGCTGTGGTGGGCCAATGAGGATCTGGCTGAGCTGGGAACGGTTGCCAAACGGGATGGACATAACCTGGCAGTGCTGCGCAATAAGACCAGCGGAGTGGTACACATGAAGGTGTATGACAGAGATGGTCAGAGAGGTGCGTTGTGATACAGTCAATGTTGCTGCATTAATACGTAGCTTGGCCAGCCATTGTCTTTGAAAAAGAAGGCTGAAGTTTAACACATTTTTAGAGCTGTGGGATTTCTTTCCAATGTTGACATGTTTCCCAAAAGAACACAAAGCTATATCAGAAAGGACAAACAAAAACACTAATTTCAAATAAACACCATCAAATATTAAAAATATATAGTATATATAATCTAAATTATGCAAAATAACACTGTCACGTACCATGATTTAGCTACTTGATAGTACTGTACATTTTTATTCTTGAAAGCATTTGATTGGACAGAATCTTATCCAAAATAATTTTGTTCAGTTTTCCTTGTTAATTATCCTTAAAGTTAATACACATGGACTAAAAGCCACAAAACTGATTTAGTTTTAAAGTAGCTTATAAAAATAAAGACCATAAATTGTAAGCATTATCCAGTGTTGTTTAATTAACCTAAATTGCTAGCTCTAATTCAACTCTTTTCTGTTTTGCATCCTCATTTTTTTTTCAAAAATTTTTCTAAAGGCTAATCTTCAATGTGTGTAAGCAAAGATATATTCAGATATTGGTTTTCTATTTTGTGAGTTATTCTGCAAATGATTCACACTAATGGCAGATCCATTAACGACATTGCTGTGGATCCCACTAAACTGTCGACTTGAATAAGGAATGACCATTAAACCGGCTTAAATGTAAATCTATCCAGCCACCAAATTTCTCTGGCAGCAATTAGCCTCTCTATTCATAATGTGGAGCTGTCTTATTACTGTCGTAGATGTGCAAGCTGAGCTTTCCCTGAGAGCTTGTGCTAATACAGTGGTGCAGTTTTCCTCCCCTTCACTTTCAGTTGTACAATTAAGACAAGAGTGAGACTTCCAGGAAGAATGTCAAGTCATCTTGACTTGACAGCAACACTAAAAACTTTCATCAAATGAGGAAAGATATTCCGAATTTACCACCATTCCATTGTGCCCCAACCTGTCAATGAATTACTTTCAAATAAAAGCGTAAATGTCAGAATACTTTGATTAATAGCTGAAAGCATAATCAAATACACAAGAAGCAGTAAATGTGAACTGTAAGAACATTTAAGTATTTGATGTAGAGTAACATATATGTAAATAAGAAATAAGTGTATTACATAAACTGAAAATGCTTTTCAATTTAATCAATTCCATTAAAGTTTTGTTTACTGGGTTTTGATGTAATTATTCTTTTTACTTAAGATTTCAACTTATTAAATTTGATATTATTATGGTTTCATTCTTTTTTTTCCCTCCTCAGTTGACAGTCCAAGTTTTTTAGCAGGAATTGGAGTTTATATTACAAGCAGTAAAACTGCTTTGGAATGAAATTAGAGTAGCTTTATACAAAAGATAAAAAATAAAAATCAGCCTCGGCATCACAGTAATAAATAATATTTAAAAATGCATTGAAATATATAATTATTTTACATTGTGATAATATTTCACAAAATTAATGTATTTACTGTATTTTTTATCAAATGAATGCAGCCTTGGTGAGCATGAGAAACCTCATTACAAAAACAGAAACCAATCCCAAACATGAAAGGTTTACACATTAATATTAAGAATAAAATAAGCATTAGTGTCAACTTAAATATTTTCCAGATATTTTAATAATTTGCTTTGGCTTTAGTACAAGGCCTATGTATATTTACTTTAATTTTAGAAGCCTTCATATTTTCTCATATGGTATAAATGCTTCAAACACTAAACCGTGGATTGCAAGAGGGGTTCAGGAAATGTATGAAAACAGTCATTATGTTTGCAGTTTAATTTGGCTGCAATAGTAAATCTGAAATTACATACTCTATATGTTTTCAGAACTGTTTGGAATATTATATTGCAACAATGTAGAGATGGAGAAGCCAAAAAGCTACTGTCAGCATTTCTCAAGACTGATTTTTCATTCATCAACATGTTTTCTCTTCTCATTGTGGTCTGTCTCAGGTAGGAATGCCTGTCAGTTGAATAACGGCGGTTGCTCGCAGCTCTGTTTGCCCACATCTGAAAACACACGCACATGTGCCTGCACCACTGGCTACAACCTGCGCAGTGACCGTCTCTCCTGTGAAGGTAAGCTGCTGTCATGACCTTATGTTTTACAGGGATGTCATATTTTTTTCTTAACTTCTAACAAGCCCGTTCTTATCAAGAATGATAACTATAAAGATAACTATATTAGCGTCCACTCCAGCAGACGATATCGTCTGCCTCTTTAAATTCTCAAGCTTGTGATAGCAAGATTGATTCTGATTGGGTTTCAAAGTTTTTATCGTACATCAGCTTGGAAAAAAGTTCTGAAAGTGATAGCGTTTCTTTTTGCCTTTATCATTATAGCTGTGGTGTGGACTCTGCTATTCTTTAATATTGGGAATGTTTTTTTAGAACTATGTTTTTATCATTATCTTTATAGTTATCATCCTTGGTGTGAACAGGCCTTAATTCTTGTTGTCTTTCATGTAGTTATTTGTTTTGTTGTGTGAAAGTTGCCCAAAAAAACTGTGTGAGGTTTGTCTGACCTCCATCTAACATCTCTCGCTTGCTGTTGTCTATCACAGGCCTGAGTTCTTTTCTGATGTACTCTTTTCACGAGGGGATACGTGGAATCGCTTTGGATCCCAGTGACCACACCGAGACCCTGATGCCCATCAGCGGTACCTTGTTTGCTGTTGGCCTGGACTTTCATGCAGGTACAAACATGGCACTTCCCATGACTCAATACTGCTATCTTCCGCTCTCTTCACTAATATATAGAACCACTCTCTGAATCCTCTCTGTGTGCACAACAAAGATAAAGCATGTATTGCTTTTTCTGCATTATTTCTTTAAATGTTGTTTGCTGCACAGTCTCTTCCCAGCTCAGAAGGGACTAAACAACACTGCATATCACATGTAGAAGAGATAAACAGCTAAGATGAGTTAAACAAGAAGGTGTAAACAATAACTCAGATAACTGTTCTCCGTATATATCTTATAATGTAGCTACAACCATAAAAGACAGAAAAACAGTAAAGTAGATAATCTAGCAAATGAAAGTAGAGCCGACATCACCACGCTGATGGCGTTGAGAGGTTGTTGTAATGCTATGCATTATTCATTCTGTGAATGAGGTTAATTTGACAGTGGTCTGATGCAAGATTATTCAGCGTATTATTCATCATATTTCGGGGGAACTTTTTGTGGTGACAAGTGGCATAGATAAAGTGAGTGTCAAGGGGCCAGTCCACATGTGATGGTACCAAATTAGCATTCTAACAGTCAATAATATGAGATATTTCCATAAACATGCACACACATATGCCTGCAGTTGTACAGTCTACCTGCTGTTTCCACTGAAATGTGACCTGACCTTTTCTTCTCCCATAAACAAACAACCGAAAAAAAACACTGTGCTGAAAATAATGCATATAGCATTCCATTCAGTTTGCTATGAAAAGTATGCTATGCAGATGGTGCAAGGTATGTATGTATTAATTAATTTATTTATTTGATTACCATTTTGTTAATTTTAATAACAAAGTAAAATAGCACTAATACTATTAGAGCTGTCAATCAGTGAAACTGTATATTAATATAGATTTATTTTTTATATTTGTGTATTATTATTATTGTTAACTTAGATAATAGCAAAAAAACTATATTAATGTACAATTATAAAATTATCATTGCATTAAATTTACAATATTAAAATTATTATTGCGTTGTATAACTATTTTTTATTTATTTTGGCATGTTAAAATTTTGTCATGTTTTTATGTACTTAGTTATCTAAATTAGCAATATGGTAACGTAAAATAGCACTACTACTACTACTTTTCATAATAATAATAATAATAATCATAATAATAAATGGTCCTTAAAAATAAAGGCTGTCATTCAGTGAAAAAAAAGTAAGTGTATATTATTTATATTTATATTTATATTATATTAGGAGTGTGCCTGAATAACTTATTCGGAAAGGCACGAATAATGGCTTCAAAAATGAATACTGGATAAAGAATAATTCTGCCCGAATATTCGGCTGAGGCTGCAGCACAGAGGTTTTTTACACAAACCTCTGAATTCGCTCAATGAGTGTGTGAAGTGAATGAATGTAAACTTTATGAATAAAAAGAGCACAAAACAAACACTGCATTGCTGTTGCCACACCGTACATCTCTCAGAAATCAGAGCTTGGCAAGAGTAGGGCTGATATTACCTAAAATATTACATCATACACGTTCTACTATTTGTTCTACTATTTAAACCTTATAGGCTACGGTATGATACATGAATGAATAAGCACAGCGCAATTGCCAATCAAATAGCTACGTTGCCATCTCTGCACGTCTCTGTCTCTCAAAAACCAAAAGAGCTCTCTGTCAAGAGTATAGGCTAATAATCAACTTAAATGCAGATACATTTTCCACTAAGCCTACATGTTTGCTTCCTTAACGTTTTCTGGATTGCGTTGCATATGCACATTTCTTTAGTGAAGCTCAAAAATGACTCGTTTAAATAGTTCTGCATAATGAAATGTTAGTCTTAAATTAATTCATTCACTAAATGTTTGTCATGAAATCTTCCTACTTGTATGATAAATGTATTTTTAGAAATTATTTATTTTATATTTTAGAACACTGAATTGGGCAAAAATAGTTTAGTTTTTCCAGACCTGCAAATTACTTAAGATAAATATATTTTTTTAACTCTGCAGGAACCGGTGAGCCAAAGGAATTCATGTTGTTTTACATAATCCTCTAAAATTACAACGCAGTAACAAGTGTGCAAAGTAGCTATATTAGTTTATGAATGAAATAAGCACAAATAAAATAGCAGTGTTGCAGTTACCTTTTTTCATGCATTTCCTGTAAATTACTTAAATCAATTTCCATATTTCTAAATTTCGTAGGAACCCTTATGTGTTTTAATTTAGATACTTAAATATCTATTTATTGGATCACGAAAGGTCCCCAAGCTGGGACTCAAACTCACATTACTCGAAGCACAACCGCACTACATCTCGAAGCACTGCCTATACAATGAAATCGCTGACGACTGTTAGAAGATGTTTACCGTATTTTTCGGACTATAAGTTGCACTGGACTATAAGTCGCATTTATTTAGAACCAAGAACCAAGAGAAGACATTATCGTCTACAGCCGCGAGAGGGCGCTCTATGTTTTCAGGGGTAGACTACAGGAGCACTGAGCAGCACAGAGCACCCTCTCGCGTAGACGGTAATGTTTTCTATTGGTTAATTTCTCTTGGTTCATGTCAAATTAATTTTGATAAATAAGTCACACCTGACTATAAGTCGCAAGACCAGCCAAACTATGAAAAGAAGTGATTGTTCAGTGATCACTATGAAAAAAGATAGGCTGTAAAACCATAAATCAAATACTATACAAAGTTCTGGTTCAAGCTCCGCCTACTTCCGGTTTTATCAGAATACAGATACAGATCCGAATAATTTTGTGATTATACTGGCACAAAATTGACAAATACTGGCTTCGCTGCACACCATTATATTATATTATATTTTAAAATGGATTTAAATATAATAATATTGTTTACATTGTTCATTAATAATAATAATAATTATTATTATTATTATTAATAATAATAATAATATACTGTATTAGGTGCTTTTGTCAATAAATAATCAATTTAACAAGAAAATCACTACCTTGTAATCAGAGGTGGGTAGTAACGAGTTACATATACTTCGTTACATTTACTTGAGTAATTTTTTGGGGTAATTAATACTTTTCGGAGTATATTTAAAGATGGGAACTTTATACTCTTACTTGAGTAAATTTTTGGGGAAATATCTGTACTTTTACCTCGTTACTGTGGGCGACGCTCCTCTCGTTACTTTATCTTAATGCAATAAATGTTATAAATGCTTCAGTTTATTCCAAACGCGCCGTCTACTTTTCTCTGGGTAATGAGCGATGCCCATTCGCGAATGATTCATTCTTTTGAGTCAATTCTGTTCAAAGGCTTGATCAAACCAATTGGCAAACGAGTGAATTGGTTCATGAATCAGTTTGAATGAGTTGTTCAGTTCACTGCCGCACGCGCTGAGCGTCTGAAGTGGTTCACTCAGAGTTGTAACGTTTAACATCAGCAGCGTTGAAAACGTGGCTATGGAACTGCACTGAATTGAAAGCAAATCTGCAAAGGTTATTATTTGCTAGCGATGGAGATCCTTATTAGATGAACACCGCGTGTGCTGTCTGTTTAACAGGTAATAACTTGGGCTACATTCGATTACAGTACACGATACCACTGTGACATTAGTTTGTTGTACGTGTGTGGCTTATAACAGAGGGGAGTCAAGAGATAGATGTGTTTTTACAGCACTGCGCATTATAACAAATCACACATGATTCTTTTGAGCTTATTAAAGCATTGGCCAATCAGAGGTGTTCCGATGAGTCATCGCTAAAATGCCGGTGCTTCCTTAACTCGCTCACTGACTGGAGACCTCTTTCTGGCGAATTCTCTCGTCAGAAACAACAAAGTGCAGATGTGTGTACGAATCTTTAATTAAGATATTTATTTCACAGTGTTAACAGTTTCAGTGATTTTATTGGGAGTTTCTGAAAGTGATTGAACTCTAGACTGTGAGTGAAAATTATCTTTAATAATGTAAATGTTATTTGCTCTCTTTCTGAACAATGAAAGATTAGTAGCAATATTTATATCACATTAACTTTCAATGTTAAATTCACATTTAATATAAAGTCAGTCGTATTAAAAATGTTATGGCATGACACCTATATCTGTTACTTAAGTAAACAGACAGGGTTTTATAATAAATTACATAAATTGGAGTAAAGGCTGATGAAATATATACATTTATACACACACACATACATTACATACATTTTATCTATATATCTAAATAAAAATAGGCTCAGTATATATGACCCAAAGTAACTAGTAACTAACTACTTGAGTAGATTTTTTTCCCGATACTCTTTTACTCTTACTCAAGTAACTATTCAAGACTAGTACTTTTACTTTTACTTGAGTAAATATTTCTAGAAGTACTTTTACTTTTACTTGAGTACAGTTTTTGGGTACTCTACCCACCTCTGCTTGTAATATAGTCTACTTCATCCTCTGTTTCTGATAAAACTGAATGGATGTTTATATATTCAAACTAATAAAATAGTATTCAACTGGTGACTTTAAATCATTAGCTAAACAGGTCATTTTTCACATGCTGTGTGGGTTGGGAAACATGGCAGAATTGCTGAACTCAGCAACAGGGCAATAGAGGCAGATGGTCAGAGAGTATCAATGCAAATGTTCTCAGCTACCACCAGAATCCGCTCATCTCAGGTGAAGAAAACCTCAGTCCAGCCCAGCCTGTGAGAGCTGATTACACATGCATACCATTTGCATGTTATTAAGAGGCAGCTTGTTTGAGCATGAAACAGATGAGGGCCTTCCAGCTGGCTGCTGTCACATGTAAGAGATCTGTTAGCCGAGTGTGAATTCAGTAATAACAGGGGTATGCAAATAAATAACTGCTCTTGTTACATTCAGTTGTTGGGCAACAATATCACTTACATTTAGAGCATGCTTCTGTCGTAACATTTAGTCTTTTTTTTTTTTTTTGTGACATTAAGGGTCTGAGATGCTTTCTCACACACTATTTATGTTGCAGCATGCATGTAAATGATTTGTTCTTCATGACATATAGGCAATGATACAGTTTACTGGACAGACATGGGATTAAACCGAATCTCAAGAGCCAAGAGGGATCAAACATGGAGGGAAGACATTATCACTACTGGCATCAACAGAGTGGAGGGCATCGCAGTCGACTGGATTGCTGGTAAAGCTCAAACATTATTTTAACAGCAGAATGCTGCCACATATATATATATACATACAATTATACATTCATTCGTTCATTCATTCATTTTATTTATTTCTTTATTTTCCAGGTAACCTTTATTGGACAGACCATGGCCTCAACCTGATTGAAATTGCTCGTCTGAATGGTCTTTACCGGTCAGTTGTAATATCAGAAGGGCTGGACCAGCCAAGAGCCATTGCAGTGCATCCACAGAGAGGGTACGTCAGATGCTTCTGAGGCAATAGATCAGTTTCAGCCATGTTTGCTGTTCAGCAATATATATCTTTTTATCAATCTTTAGAAACATTTTAGAAATTACTGAGTGAATTTTAGGGAACTATGCAAGTGCATTAAACCAGATAATACAATGAGCTCTTGGAAGAGAAATGAAAATACATTTTGAACCTTTTAAACCTTTAAAAGTCAAATACATTTTGTGATCTGACTCTACTAATGTACCAAATTAAGAATTTAAAACCAGCAGATGTGCATATCCATTCAAGCACAGGCCCATTTTGGAGTCCATTATGATATTGTTTAAGTGATTAGGGTCATACTTTCTGGTTTCCTTTCTTGCAATCTTTTCTTTTTCCAGTTGAGTCAAACTTAGAGTGATGGTTTCTTGGTGGTATAACAACAGTTATACACTTTAAAGAAATAGTTCATCCAAAACTCTGACATTTTTTACTCACAATCATGTTGTTCCAAAGCTATACAACTTATGGGGCACAAAAGTAGAAGTTCTGGCTCTTTTCCTTTCAACTTATAGTGAATGGTTAAAGCTTTCAAACTTAAAAAAAATATATTCAAACAGTATCACAAAAGTGGTTCATATGACTCAATGTTAATGTCTATAGCCCAGTCATTGTGAACCATATCAGTCAGAATTGTTAAGTCAAGTTTTAAGAATCAAATCAAATGATTAATTGAAAATATTCAGTTCAAAAGAATTTGGTCTAGGTCCAATGTCAAGATATATTTAGTTATAAATGACTGTTTCTAAAAAGAAAATTAAAAAAATTAAAAATTTTGTATCGCTTTTATGTCCTTTTTTAAGCTTGATGTCTTAACTTTTTTTGTCATAAGTAAGAAGGTAAGAAAGTTGTATTGGTTTGGAATGACATTAGGTTGAATAAACAATGACATAATTTTGATCAATACTTTTAAGGTCACTGTGAAATATAGAATGTTTCATGGTTAAAGTTGTAAT